>NW_020837996.1:11811036-11905094 GCF_003676395.1 Aethalodelphis obliquidens
CACACACACACACACACACACACACACACACACACACACACACACACCACACACCACACACACACACCACACACACACCACACACACACACAAAGGAATTGATGCTGGTATAGCAGTAAACTACAAACAAAACAAAACAAATTATGAAAACATATTGCCACAGCATTAATAGTAGGGATACATTGCCTAGCAGAGCTCTTTTGCTTCTCTCCTACTTTTAAGATGACATACATCATTTCAGTGGACAACCCATTTACAATATTAGAAATGGGGGATGTTAGTAACTTTCCAACTAAAACAGGCTGCAAAGGAGGCAAAAGTAGAAGAATTATGATCAGTCTGGAAAGCATTAGTGAATATAGCAATCTGGACTAGAGGGATTCTTAGAATTAAATGACTAAGTCTGCAGTTTGTTCTTCAGTAAATGGATGTTTATGCCAAGGGAATGGTTGTTTCACTGTATTTTATTACGCTCTACTGTTCTCTCAAATTAATAAAAAGTTCCTTTGCCTTTGTTGACCAGAAAACACACGTAATTTGGTGGGCTCAGGTAAAGAATATGCCCTGGGATCCAATGAGGTGACATTAATAGCAGGTTAGGGAACTGAGTTACCCATGTTGTATAAACAAAAGGCTTCCTTAGATTTCTTATCTGGTAGCAGAGAACTATGTGACCGAGTTTCCAATAACAATAAGGTGTTACCTCTGTCTGGGATTTGGGCTCATAAACCTTTCCCCCTGGAGAAATTGGGAATGCATATTGCCCATTTATAGTATAGTGGCTCTACTTTATGATACCATTATCTTCTAAAATATGAGCACTCCTGTTCATTAAATTACTCCTTAATGTTTATTGTCTAATCAAACTGGATGAAATTAAAGTCAAATTGATTTTCATTTTAATTTGTGGGAGGCATTATCAAGATTTTTATGGGAGAGTTAAAGAAACAATGAGTTACTCTTGAGTTTGAGGTTTAAATTTGCAGAGTCTCAAGAACCAGTGGATACTCACTTGTGCTGAACATTGTAAATTGTTCAATATTTATCTTCTCTTTCTTCATTAGTAACATTTCCATGAATTGTGGAGATAGGGAAGGGAAGCAATGTGCCCTGCTCAAGAAACAAAAAACAAAACCAAAGTCCTGCAATGCCCAGTCTTCCTGGCAGATAAAAATGACTGATGTGTAAGCAGGAGTCATTTATTTGGTAGAGACTCCAGGAAAAAATTTGTAAAGGGAGCAACTTGGTGACAAGATGCACGCTGTCTGTCCTTCCCCCTTTTCCCATCTTCCACCCTTCTCTGGGAACATTATGGTTGCAGTGGCATATTCTCTGTTTCCATTGAGACAACCTTGAGAATGAAAGGCACATGCTAAAGACGATGTGACAGTAAGATGGAAGAGGCTTAGGACAATGAGAATATTGTCCATCTTTCATATCAGCCCTGATTGTCCTACTTCTTCTGGGCTTCCATATTGAGAAAATAAAACTGTATCTTGCTCAAACAACTGTTACTTGAGGCCTGTTTTAGCAGCTGAATGCAATTCCAAATTCATGTGATGCTTTTAATAGTTTTATGTTCTTGGTCTGCTTTCCAAACTGAACCATTTTAAGCTCATGGGAAGATTGTGGGAAGGCCAAACTAGAGAGAGCAAAAATGAGAAGTAAGAAGGTGTAGAAGTAAACGAGGCAAAGAAATGCAGAGCAAGGGCAGAAATTATAAAAAACAATTAAGAATTTTAAAAGTACCCCCAGGGAGCTTCTACGTTGATTAATACTGTAACCATATGAGTAACTCTGGTAGCACATGTTAATATACAATACAGTACCGTTAGCTATAGGTACTATGCTCTATATAGTAGATCTCCAGAACTTACTTTGCGTGGCTGAAACTTTGTAACCTTTGAGCATCACCTCCTCATTTCCCTTCCTCTCAGCCCCTGACAACCACCATTATATTGTCTGCTTCTATGAGTTTGACTATTTTAGATTCCACGTGTAAGTAATATCATGTAGTATTTGTCTTCGTGTCTAACTTCTTTCACTTAGCACAATGTGCTCCAGGGCTACCCATGTAGATCTTATGTTACGTGCTCTTACCAGACACAGAAAATAAAAATAGCAATATTAATAGTAACAAAGGGAGTGAGAAGCAAGTTTGGGAGGTGATGGATATGTCTGTGGCCTTGATGGTGGTGATGGTTCCATGCATGTATTCTTATCTCCAAACTCATAGATTTGTATACATTAAATATGTAGAGATTTTTACATGTTAATCATACCTTAATAAAATCGTTAAAAAAACAAAGCAGATAGGCTTCACTTCTTCATATCTAGGTTGACTCTAGTGTGGAGAACTCATCTCTTTCCGTCATGTGTGGGTTTTTAAATAGCAGATGTTTGTTCTTAAATCCTTCTTAGAACAGGAATGGTACCAATAAATGTATAAATTAATATCTAAAAAGTAACTAAATGAACATATATAAACTGTCTTGTAAAAGGCATTTCTTGTTTCTGCCAGGCCAGTATCTAGTTTCCTGTCTTTTAGTAGCTGCAGCCTGATTTTGAGGAGTACCTGCCCCTACCACAGTCTAAGATTTGGATGAGACTGACCTCTATCTTGGCACCATGGTTAGGCAAACAACCCAGGCGTGGACATATTTCACCCCCTTCCACGATGACTGGTACAGGAATCATCAATGTGACATGAGTCAGACCAGTAGAATGTAATCTAGTAAAGGCTGGGGCAGAGGAGCTTCTGTTTTGCTACCTGTGCAGAACGAGGAATCTTGGAGCAGCCTGTGACATCTCAGGAGAGAGCCTGCCTGAAGATGATGCCAACACAGGAAAGCAGACTTGAGAGACAGAGAGGAACAGATTTCTGACTACATCACTTTCAATAAGTTCTCCAAGTGATTTTGTGCAGGTCGTCCAAGGCTCAACTTTGGAAAACATTGTTTTATGCTTCAGCCTTACTAAAAAGGCTACCTAGAGAAATACCCTAAACAAATCAGAGACCTATTTGCCTAACATCCCTGTTACTTGCTTATTTCTTGTGTATGTTAAACTCATATTTCCATTGCTTGAGATTTATTGTGCTTGTTAATTTCAGGTGTACAGCATAGTGATTCAGTATATTTGCAGATTATACTCCATTATAAGTTATTACAAGATAATTCCCTGTGCTATACAGTATATCCTTGTTGCTTATCTGTTTTATACCTAGTGGTTTGTATCTGTTAATCTCATGCCCCTAATTTGTTCCTCCCTGCTTCCCTTTTCCCTTTGGTAACCACAGGTTTGTTTTCTATGTCTGTGAGTCTGTTTCTGTTCTGCATATACATTTATTTGCATTATTTTTTAGATTCCACGTGTAAGTGATATCATACAGTATTTGTCTTTCTCTGTCTGACTCTCCGGTTTCTTTATCACATCGGTCTCGGTGTTGACAACTTTATTTATCTTCTCCTTCTACCTATGGGAAAAGGGCCAAAGCTGATGAGACTGGGAGCTGGAGCTAGTGACTGGGTGAAAAAGACTGAGGATTCATCTTTTCTCAGAATCTGTTACCCTGGTTACTGCACTTTAACCTAGGCATTTGTTCCTAGAAAACAGAAAAAGATTTTGCCGCATTCATAGAAGCCCCAAATTCCAAAACACCATCCAGTAATCCCCCAAAGTACTATAATCTATGTTGAACTAACACACAGAAACAATCTCTTTTTCCCTAGATGAACATTCTGTGGCAATATTTTCTCAGAAACTGTACCTTGGTGGGCCATTCTGCTCTGCTACTTTAGCTATTAAGCCTACAGTATGGCTTTGTTAGCACCAAAATATGTTTTCATATTATAATCATTGCTGTAATAAATGGGATAACAGAGAGTATCTATTGAGTAAGGCTTCAGTGGACCCACAGGAGTTGTATATTATATAAAAAACAAAAATGAATTCAAGACTGTAAAACATAAAACTTCCTTTCCCAGCAGCAGTATGCCAACCTGTAAAATACAGTCATAGGTGTTTTCCATAATCAAAAGTCTAATGCCAATCCCTGTCGTTATTCCGGCTTCCTAAACGGAAGTATTTCTTCTGTAAACAACCTAAAGTTTGATTCCAAAGATAACCTTTTCTCCTAGAGGGAAATATCACAATCCTATGCTTTCTGAAGAACAGTGTAAATCTTGTATCTTATTTTGTGCTCCCATTTTGTTTTTTTTTTTTTTTTTTGCGTTATGTGGGCCTCTCACTGTCGTGGCCTCTCTCGTTGCGGAGCACAGGCTCCGGACATGCTGGCTCAGCGGCCATGGCTTATGGGCCTAGCCGCTCTGCGGCATGTGGGATCTTCCTGGACCAGGGCACGAACCCGTGTCCCCTGCATCGGCAGGTGGACTCTCAACCACTGCGCCACCAGGGAAGCCCTGTGCTCCCATTTTAAGTGCATATATGATTTCTGTTAAGGTACTCTGTCTGACTTTTTAAGAACATATATTTTGTTAATTTAATAGCATTCTGGGTGAGCAGGCTAGTAAAATATTGGGGACCAGAAATTTAAAAAACGTAAGATCACAAAAGTTAAGAAATTGAATTGCCACTTGTTTTCAATTTACTTACCTGAGAAAATAGTATTTGCTATTATCTAGTACAAAATAATATTGCAGACTAAATTTAATATTTCTACATGAAATTATTTAAAGATGTTAGAATATGTTCTCTTAGGAAAAACAACGTGGTAAGTTATGTGAATGGGTAAATCCACATGCAGATATTTTTCTCCTTTCTGCCTTGTGTTTCTTTTAGTTCAAGGAAAATGCCCAGAGTACAAGGTAACTCCCAAACTACGCCTAAGTCTTCACTTGCCTTCTGTTTATTCAATCAGTCATTCGGTTATATAGCAAGTATTTGAAGGCCCTCCCTCCTTCCCCTCCTCCCTCCCTCCCTCCATTCTTTCCTTATTTCCTTGAATATTTAAGTTCTATTCTCTTAGCAAATATCAATTATATACTATAGTGTTATCAACTATAGTCACCATGTTTTACATAAGATCCTCAGACTTCATTTTATAGCTGAAAATCTGTACCCGTTTACTAACCTCCACCTATTTCCTCCACTTTCTGGTCCTTGGCAGCCAGTTTACGCTGTTTCTGTGAGTTTGGCTTTTTTATGTGCCACATGCAAGTGAGGTCATACAGTATTTGTCTTTCTCTGTCTGACATTTCATTTAGCGTAATGTTCTCAAAGTTCATCCAGGTTGTTGCAAACAGCAGGATTTCCTGCTTTCTCGTGGCAGAATAGTATTTCATTGTGTACCTCTTTATCTGTTCATCCATTGACAGATACTTAGGTTAATTCCATATCTTGGCCATTGTGAATAATGCTGTAATGAACATGGGAGTGCAGATATCTCTTTTATATCCTGTTTTCATTTTCTTTGGATAAATTCCCAGAAGTGAAATTGCTGGATTGTGTGGTAGTTCTATTTTTAATTTTTTGAGGAACCTCCATATTATTGTCCATAGTGGCTGCACCAATTACATTCCCATCAAGAGTGCATGAGGGCTCCCTTTTCTCCACATCCTTGCCAATACTTGTTATTTCTTGTCTTTTTTAAAAAAATTTATTTATCGTATTTATTTTATTTTCTTGGCTGTGTTGGGTCTTGCTGCGCACGGGCTTTCTCTAGTTGCAGTGAGTGGGGGCTGCTCTTCGTTGCGGTGCGCGGGCTTCTCATTGTGGTGGCTTCTGTTGTTGCAGAGCACGGGCTCTTGGTGCACGGGCTTCAGTTGTTGTGGCATGCGGGCTCAGTAGTTGTGGCTCACGGTCTCTAGAGTGCAGACTCAGTAGTTGTGGTGCACGGGCTTAGTTGCTCCACAGCATATGGGATCTTCCTGGAGCAGGTCTCGAACCCGTGTCCCCTGCATTGGCAGGTGGATTCTTAATCACTGTGCTGCCAGGGAAGCCCTATTTCTTGTCTTTTTGATAATAGCCGTTCTAAAGGGTGTGAGATGTTATATTGTGGTTTTAATTTGCATTTCTTTGATGATGACTGATGTTGAGCACCTTTTCCTGTACCTGCTGGACATTTGTATGTCTTCTTTGGAAATATGTTTATTCAGTTCTTCTGCCCATTTTTAATCATTTTGTTGTTGTTGTAGAGTTGTATGAATTCTTTATATACTTTGGATTTATTTATTCCTTACCATATGATTTGCAAATATTTTCTCCCGTTCCATAGGTTGCCTTTTCATTCTGTTGATGGTTTCCTTTGTTGTGCAGAAGCTTTTTTAGTTTGATGTAGTCTCACTTGGTGATTTTTGCTTTTGTTGCCTTTGGTTTTGTTGTCAAATCCCAAAAGTCATCACTAAGACCAACGTCAAGGCTTTTACCCCATGTATTTTCTTCCAGGAAGTTTATGGTTTCAGGTCTTATGTTCATGTTTGTAATGCATTTTGAGTTGATTTTTGTGCATCATGCAAGATAGGGGTCCAGTTTCATTCTGCTGCATTGAGGATCTATTTTAGAATGCATCAGAATCTCCTCAAGTGATTATAAATGAAAATTATCAGGCCTCCTTCTCTGAACATCTCTCTCAGTAGATTAAGGATTTGGTATAAAAAAAATGTCAGTTTTACCAGGTTTTGCAAGTACTTCTGATTCAGTCCTATAAGCCACAGTAAGGAAAATATTGCCTTCCTGTATGCTATGTGTCCTAATGTCAGATGTGGTTGAAATGATCATACTATTTAAATCAGGGCTGGGTGCAGCAAGCAAGGAACCCAAGGTACAAAATTTAGGGAGGCATCCTTGCCATAACCCTGAGCTTGACCTACAGATTCAGGTAACCCAGCACTTTTTGTGAATTGTTGAATCCCCATCCCCACGCTGTGTCCAAGTGGAGGCTTGCATTTCATCATGACCTTGGCTCTCTGCCTTCTCAGAGAGAGCTAGTAAAGTTCAGCTGATTGTCACATAGATGGGCATTATGTAACTCCCTGTATATTTACTTTCTGATCATCAATGAGTTAATTGAACAAATGACAGAGATCCTGCCAAAATCTGAGGCCTTGTCCTCTGCCCTTGCAAGTAGTTTAAGTGTAATTTCATTTAAATAGTCCAAAAGCTTTTAAATAAATACAACTTGGCAGATAAATGATATTTGGGGAAGGTAAGAACAGAAGCTGTATGAAAGGGCCAAATTAAGTGAATAAATATTTCTCATAGAAGTAAGTCATATTAATTTGTACTTTTCAAAGGTATTACTGTCCATACTTGCATTTACCTGTCAAGATGTTTATATTTATCTAACACATATTCTTTAGGGTATGTTGATCCTAGATGTAAGCAAAACATGACAGTGATGTGGCCGGTAAGCAGAGGGGCTCTGGATGTGACCAAGTGGAATAATGCTGTATTCCTCCTACAGATGACATTGCAGTTATTAATTGCTGAGTGCATTAGAATATACGTGAACCTCATACATCAGGGGTGTTTGTTTTACTCTTGAAGTTTTTCAGTTCAAAAAAGGTCAAAGATCTATTTCCTGACCAAAGAGAGTCAGCCATCTTCAGGTTTGCTCTGTACTATGTACTAAATTTAAATCTTCCTGTTATAATAAGCTAGTTGGGAACAGACCTACGCTCTTAAATCTCTGATGCCGAGACTTTTCTTAAGTCTGTTTCTGAGGATGTTGTCGGCCTCTCAGCATTTCAGTTGTTGCTAATCTTATTCAGCATCCCACATAGTTAGAGTTGCTACACATTCTAACTGTTCAGTCATCTCTTCCCTCCTTTATGAAACATGCTAACAGACTATGAAATGGAGGTGGGCTCCCTGTGCTCTTGCTTTGAGTCTAAAGGAAGTTAAATATAAAAACCCAGGAAGTGTCTGAATACACCTCCCTTTCAATGTGATCTTCAGTTAGTATATTTCCCTTGAGGTTGGCAGAGAAATGTGAATACAATTTTTGTTTAAAACTATCCAATTTCAACTTAAAATTTAACGTCTTAAAATGTTCCTCTACTGATCCAGTGGGTGCCCTAGATTATAGAGGAATGGAGAGAGAGAGAGAGAGAGGAAGAAAAAACTTGGCTGAATCGTTTGCTGTCTTGTGATATTTCATGTCGTATGCTGCTCGTCTTACTAGAAACGAATATATGTTAATTCAGATATTCAGATCTAAGAAGAAGGTATGACATGGGACAAACTAAGCTAGGTTGAAGACACCTACAGATATGTTGAGCTTTGGAAAACATCTGGATTTTGGAATGTTGGTCCAAACCTGTTTGCTTTCAGAGGGTCTCTCATAGGTGTGAAGAAAAAAACTTACATTGTGTTTTTTATTATTTTCTAATTTAGCAAAAGAGTAGAATTCATATCCTTAGTTTAACTCAAACCTGGGAATTTGCCTCTAATGCGTAGCCCAGTTTGTGAGCTTGACCTTTTCTAGAGTTTTTGGAAATGCAGGTGAGTAGAGAAGCTTGAGCTTATGAACTCCTGATTGTCAACAGTGTCTTCTTTCTTTTCCTCACATTTGAGAATTTTCTGTAATCAGTTGTGACACTGGCTCCATAAAGCTTCTGTAAAAGTGCAAATAATTTTCCAATAAGGCACTGAACATTAAAACACCTGTCAGTACTTTATATTTGTAGTAGGGACCTAGTTTTAATGGAATATTGATAAAAGTCTCAACATTTGAGAACTTCCAAGAAAGGAGGGAAAACGGCATGCTGTCCAGGGGGGTCCTGGGTAAACTTAGGCACAGGCAGAATTAGGGCATCGAGCTCAGAGACAGGAGGACTGCCTCAGATATTGCTTATTTTAGTTTTCCTTGGGGCTACCCACACAAAATTTTCGGTTAGTGACTCATCGAATTTCACCTCTCCTAAATGGATGCTATTTTCGCTATCTTAAGAGGTTCAACAAGCCTTTTCCACCAGAGAATATATTTCTGATAAGCAGAAGTCCTTAAGCAATTTTGTACCATGGACCTCTTACGGAACATGGTAAAGCCTGTGGACCTCTTTTTTGAATTATTAAAGGTAAAAAATAGAACACCTACGATTAAAGGAAACCTATTATGTTTAAATACAATCCTCAAAACAGAATAAAAACAAACTTGTGACATAGTAACATGTATACTTCTTCAACACAATAATAGGGTTTATTATTACCTAATTATTACCATAATTTTGAAGTAGTGGTGAACATTAATATATTGAACTATTTGCAACAACTGCAGTGTAATACAAAAATATCTTGATTTTTCCTGATAGAACCATAGATTCTGCTAACAGTACTGGAATTTGTTGTCTGCATTCATGATTGAAGGAAAAGCTAAATCAGGTACAGGTTAGTGAGAAACGAAGGATATAATTTTTTTTAACATCTTTATTGGAGTATAATTACTTTACAATGGTGTGTTAATTTCTGCTTTATAACAGAGTGAATCAGTGATACATATACATATGTCCCCGTATCTCTTCCCTCTTGGCGTCTCCCTCTCTCCCTCCTTCCCTATCCCACACCTCTAGGTGGTCACAAAGCACCGAGCTGATCTCCCTGTGCTATATGGCTGCTTCCCACTAGCTATATGTTTTACATTTGGCAGTGTATATATGTCCATGCCACTGTCTCACTTCACCCAGCTTACCCTTCCCCCTCCCCGTGGACTGCCTGACTTTAATCCATGGTCTCCTTGGTGGCCTGTTGTTCTCCAGGTTAGACATTCTTGTTACATAGGTTAAGAAAAGATATATCAGATGACTTCTTATGTGTCAAATAGTTTTGATGCATTTCTCATGACATAAGTTATAACACTGAAAAATTATCCTTGAAATGATATTTCTGTAGGGAAATTGGGACTAGATTTTGTTCTTTTTGCTTTTTTTATTATTATGAAACGAAGTGTTCCCTTGGCATGCCCATCTCAATTAAATGCATTTAATAAAATCCCTGTGGTATTGGTATACTCTGACATTGCTGGGGAAGGGTGTCTATTTATAAAAATAATGTTGTTAGACTAAAGAACTAAATAAAAGGATCTGATGAATCAGAAATAACAAATTTCTGTGGGAATAGGGATTTTTTTTTAAGAGTAGATGAATCAATAGCATTTTACCTTAAGATGTTATTAATCTCTCTCAGTCAAGACCAGAACAGCAAGCCATTGCAAATTGATCACAGGACAAAAATTGGCACCAAGCTCCTTAGCTTCCACTTGAGCATGCTACATGGCTCATTTCATGAGTAATGAAAATAATGATGATAATGACATCTGTGAGAATATCGTCCAAAATGTAGGAGAGAAAGAAACCAAATGGGGAAAAAACATACTTGTTTCTAATACTGTGTTTAAAGTTCTTGGAATTTGAATTTCCATAGTTAAATAAAGCTATCTTCAATAGCAAACCAAGCATAACATTCCTAATATCCAAGTCATGTTTTGTTTCTGTTTTCTGAAAATTTACATTTCCAGGGAACACAATGAGAAGAAACCAAAGGAAGTCATAATTCCAGATCAGGGTTATGACTCAAATGTTGACAGAGGTCAGGCAGGAAACATACAAACCTATAACAGGCCAGGTACAAAATAGAGGAAGGGCTCATAAGATGACCATAGGTCACAGGGAGTGGGGTTAAGTGAAAAGAAAATTGTGTAGCCAATGAGATTTTCATCTCGAACTATGAGAAAGATGGTCATGCCTGGATTCATAAATTTTTGGGTCTTCCATAGGTACAACCCAGTGCCCTTGATTCTTCCCTTTTTCAGTTATGGATTCTTGGAAAGAGGTTTCGGGAGCCAGACACACTGGCCATGGTTTGAAAGAATGGATGGAGAAAGGAAAATGTACTTTCTTAAAAAAAGCAAAATTCAGTATTTCCATCCCAATTCTAATGGTATGCTCCACTGTACTCTGGCAACGTTTAATTAATTGATCTTTTGTTTTGGTACATTCTTACCACTGATACTTCTACCTTGACTCATTATGTAACAGTAGAGTTTCATGCAATAATTTATTCATTGGTTTATCCCAAAAGATTATGTATATATAGATATGGCTACAAAATAAAGCAAAGATAATAGTTTATTTAGCCTCAAGTCTGTGGAGTTTCTCTGATTTGAACTGGGTTTGGCTGATTTGGCTATCTTGGTTGATGTCAGCTGGGCTCACTGTGTCTCTGCACTCAGAGCAGGTCAGCTGGGTAGCTCTGCTCATCTTGGCTGGCCTCACTCACATGTTTGAGGATCAGCTGCCTATTACCTAATCTAGGATGGCCTTGTCTGGGATGACTTGAGCAACTCAGCTTTGTTCCTCATATTCCCTCTTCCAACAGGCAAGCCTGAGCTTGTTCTTCCCATGTTATTGGCAGAGAGCAAGGCATAAGCATTTTTTTAAAGATTATCATTGAGTTGCTGTGCTAATATTCCATTGACCAAAGTTAGTACCAAAGTCAGATTCAGGAGTAAGGGAATAAATTCAAATCAAAACCACAGTGAGATACCATTTCACACTCATTAGTTTTGTTGTAATCAGAAAGGAAGAAAATAACAAGTGTTGGCAAGGAAGTGAGCATAGCTGGCAGGAATGTAAAATGGTGTATCCCCTGGGGAAAATGGTATGGTCATTCCTCAAAAGATTAAATGTAAAATTCCACATCTGGGTCTGTATCCAAAAGAATTGAAGAAAAGACCCCAAACAGATATCTTCATACCCATGTTCATAACAACACTATTCACAGTAGCTCAAAAGTGGAAGCAAGCCAAGTGTCCACTGATAAATGAGTGGATACACAAAATGTGGTATACACACACACATAATGGAATATTATTCTATCTTAAAAGGAAGGAAATTTTGACTATGCTATAAAATGGATGAACTTTTATGATATTAATCTAAGTGAAATAAGTCATAAAAGGACAAATAGATTCCACATATATGAGGTTCCTAGAATCATCAAAATTGTGTAGACAAAATAGAATGATAGTTGCCAGGGGCTGGAGATAGGAATGGGGAATTAGTGTTTAATGGGTACAGAATTTCAGTTTGCGAAGATGAAGAAGTTCTGGAGGTGGATGGTGGTGATAATTGCACAATGTGAATGTACTTAATGTCTTTGAACTGTACACTTAAAAATGGTTATGATGGTAGATTTTATGCTATGTATATTTTACCACAATAAAAAAATATGTAAAAAGAGAGAATAGATTCAATCTCATTAGTAATTATTACTGCAAAGACATGTAGCAAAATAGGCATGGATGCACAGAAAAGCAAATAATTGGGGACATTCAACCAATCAGTCTACTGCCGAGGGGATTTTAAAGGCAGTAACATTTTTTTTCAAAGCACAGTGAATCATTGTAAAACTTAATTTTCTTCAGATGACTTTGACATTCGTAACAGATTTAAAAAATTGTGTTGAGGTGTTATATCCATCTTAGCAGAGCACTTTGTATGTAACAGGGACTTGAATTTTGGAACTGAGTTCAAGAATATCAGCGACAGGACACCCAGTCTCCTTACCACACAAAACACTAGTTACAGTGACAAACTCGAGCTGTAGGAAAGGAGTCAAACCCCATTTATTATGCTTTGCTATGCTGCATATAATCAACTAAGCAATCAAAATCTTCTGTATCAAATGGATAACATTAAGATATGTAAAAAAATTAAGTGCCAAACACTTTATTCAACTTCACTTACCTTTCAGCAGTTATATAAAGATAGAAATCTAGAGTTGCTGCCATAGCATTGTTATATGTCATCGTGATTTAAACTTAGAGTATTTCAGTATTAATTAAAATTCTGTGCTATTATTCATTATTTCCTTCATAATCTATGCTATTTCCAATTTTCTGGTAATGGAAATGCATATGGTACCCATCAGCAAGTCATCTATCTGCCCAGTATTTGCACATTAGCATCATTAAGTATTTCCAATTTATTGAAATTCCTGTGCATGTTCTTTTTGAAATATTGGCTAATGACTCCATTCAGAAGGGACATTTGTGTGAGTTCTAATTTCACTTAGAGAAAACTAAACATCACGTAGTGTATATTTTTAAAACCACAGTACAAATAATAGTAATAATAGTAGTAGTAGTAGTTACAGTAACAGTAATCCTTTTGAGTGCTTTATGTGTTTATTTTTAATTTAGGAGGGATAAAAATCATGAAAGTAAAGTAAGATCAAAGTCATTCCTTATAATGTGAAACACATGTTGAATTACTTTAAAATTTAAGATTTCTTATAACTTCTCAGGGCAGATACAATGGATACTATGCCCATCTCACAGATGACAAAATGAAACTTACAATTTAAGTGACATTTCCAAGGTTACCTTGTTTAGTGATGGAGTCAGAACAAGATTCTAAAATCACTTCCCTCTAGAACTGTGATGTTCATTACAGCAACCACCTGCCACATTTGGCTGTTGAGCACTTGGCATGTGAAAACTCTGAATTGAGATGTGCTTTGAGAGTAAAATAAACACTGGATTTCAAAGACAGTACTAGAGAAGGAACGTAAAATAGCTCAGTAATAATTTTATATTGACAGCACATTGGAGTGGTGAGACTTGGGATATATTGGGTTAAATAAAACATATTAAAGTAATTTCACTTTTTAAAAATTCTTCTAATATGGCCCCTAGAGAACTTAAACATTTTATATGTGGCTCTCATTTAATTTCTCAAGGACAGTGCTGTCGTAGAACTTTTTTTCTACTGATTTGGGCTAAGCATCTGAGTATGGGGTATGAATTATGTGTCTAAGTTCATATTGTGTGAGTCACAATTTAAGAATCAGGTTTGATATGAGTATTTCTATGTTGGTATAAACATCATTACTGGGTATTGTTCAATGAGTTCATAAATGTCATAATGAAAAAGTTAAATGTATTGCCTAGAACTTATAAGTTCTAATAAATAGGGTTCCTTGCTTTTTATCACAGATTTGTTAAGTTCCTTGAGGTTATGCATTTTAACATCTTCATTTTTGGTCATCATCTTTAATATGCAATGTCTAAGTGTTTAGTAGTAGTCAGAAAGCTTATCTGAGAGGAAAGAGCGTTCTGATTTCTCACCAATTTTAGCTCAAAGCAGTAGAGAAAAATAAAGTTCTAGAATAGCACTGTCCACGAGAAATGTGAAAGCCACATATAAAATTTAAAATTTTCTAGTAAACCATTAAAAGAGTAAAATAAAGTGAAATTAATTTTATAATATATTTTATTTGATGCAGTATATCCAAAGGATATATTCAGTCTTTTAAGAGTAGCAATCTTTTAAGCAAAGCTGTCCATGTCTCCTCACTTCTTGTAACCCACCTATGCCTTTCTACTGTTCTCAGGTTCATTAAAATTCTTACCATGGTATAGTTCTTGCCATGATTTATCCATCCTTTGTGCTCACTCGCTCTCAGTCTCTTGCTCCACTCTGTTCCCACGACCAGGCCTAAGCTGTCTTCGTTCCTGTCCTCCAACACTCTAGCATCCTCTCACTTAGCCCAGGGACCTACCTGTGTGATGCTTCCTCCCTCTGGAACGCTGTTCTCTTTTTGCCTAGTTAATTCCTGTTAATCCTCCAGCTCTCAGAACAAGACTGTCATTTCCTCGTGGACTATTTCCTTGACTTCCAAATGTGGATCAGTCATTTTTCATTATATGCGCTCATAACATTTTGTTTCTTTACTTTGGGTAAATTATTTGAATTTAGAATGATACATCCATTAACATGCCTATTTCATCCATATCTCTATGCCCTGGTGGACTCTGAGATCCTTGAGGGCAGGCTCCATGTCTGTTTATTTTCAGTATTGTATCCCCAAGGCATAGTCCTTAACACATAGTAGGTACTCAATAAATATTAGTTTAATGAAGGAACAAGCAAATGCATATATCAGTAAATGAACTAATAGACAGTCTTTGGTGTATGCATAATGCTCCCTTTATTATACAACTCTTGGTATATAATTTAAAAGAGTCCCTTGACATTTTACTAGCTATTTTATCTTCCCTATTTGCTTTTCAAAGTATTTCAGTTTCCAGCTAAAAATAAGATTCTCTATTATAGTGTATCTTTGAATATTTGAACATTGTCAGTAATATTGCTTAACATTAACCATCATTAGTTACTTGGTTCACACAACATCCTTAAGAAGGAAATACTGATATTTCTACTTTGGGGAAGAAAAATTAAATTATAGGAAAGGTAGATAACTGCTCAAACTTAAGGGGACAATAATAAATATGGAAATGGTGTGTGTGTGTATGTGTGTGGAGAAAGAGAGATTGAGAGAGAATGATCAACCAGGGCTAGATTTTGAAATACTGCCATTTTTGGTGTCAGTTTTCACATGTGTGGGATTTTTATACTTTTTAAATGCTACTGTTGCCTTAAAAAATATAGACAATATAATCTTAACTTTCAATTATAGCAGAATGTTTTTACCCCTATGAAAAGAGGAAAATCATAGGAAAACTTTAATTTTAACTACAGATTACCAAGGAAAACTCTCAGAGACGCTATCCTGGGGTCACAGTAGCATATATGTTGATCATCTATTCTATCTAAAATTCTGAAGAATGAGAACTGATGTCCAAATGATGACTTAATGACCCAGAGGGATCCAGAGAGATCCTTTATTAAAGAAACATTAAATTATGTCTGGTAAGCATTATGAAATAAAAATGTAGACCTTTCCCTTTCAGAAGATTTTTTATCAGAAAGTTAAAAATGTTTGAAATTGTTTATGGTTTTCTAGTTGGTAATAAAATGTACTACACTAGACTAATAATTTTCAAAGTGTGGTACCTGACCAGGAAATGGACATCACTCTGGAACTTGTTAGAAATGCTAATTCTCGAGCCCCAATTCAAATCCACAGAATCAGAAATTCTCAAACCAGGAATTTGTGTTTTAATTTCTCTATATGATTCTGATGCACTTTAATATTTGAGAACAACTGAACTAGACTATTATATTTAAGGAAAATACTTAGTGGCGAAACATTATTGAGCCATGCCATAACAAAGGGAAAATTATAAATATTAGAAAACTTCTCTAAAAAACAGAAGTATGTGAAATTTTTCATTTCAAAAGTCTCAAATTTCTGTTTCAAGTTCCAAGTCCTCAAACATTTTTATAAGAGTAGAGGTTTTTAACTATAGGAAATATTTGGAACATATATGATTAGGGATAACAAATAGGCAAATTTGTTGGCAAATAAGTTCTCTGAAAAAAGCCCACATTTGTAGTATTTTCTGATTTCCATGGTGTATATTTTCCCAGCATGGCCAATTTCTAGCCTCTAATATAGTGTCACTGAAAATAGAGTTGGGGAGAAATGCTCAGAATAGGCCTTCTATTTCTCTGAACAGAGGGGGAGACTCTTTAGAAAGGTTTATCTTTTCTAGTCCTCTCATTTTTGGAACATTTCTTTTTACTGCATATTCTTTTCTGCCTTGTTAAAAAGAAGACACACAGGTTCTTAGATTCTTGACATTAAGAATTCTTATGTAAGAATAATTTAAAAAAAAAATTTTTTTTAATTTAATTATAACTTGATTATAATATCCTTTTTCACAAGTAATGTGCTGAATTCTCAACCATTTATGCATAGAGGTGTCCTTTACAATGGGAAACATTTGGAACATACGCAGTCTAGGTCAGATTTTATATAGATACGCCAATTATTCTGTTTTACTTAGGGACTCTTTGGTAACTGGAGTCAATCTTCAATAATTTCATCCTCTAGCAAAACCAAAAACCTTGAGTAATTAAGAATCAACATTTCAATTTTTCAAAACATTATTGAACATAATTATAATTGAAAATGGTGCCAGTGAGTAAAAACAAACATTGGAAGTGAGGACATCTTTTTTCAGAGCTGGTAAGAAACAAATCTGGTGTGTTGTTATTGGTGGTGAGGACTCCGTAAACAAATCTGGCTGGTTATTATTTCTAGTGTAGGCTGCTGTCCTGGATTTCAAAATATTTCAATTCCTCTTTGGGTCTTTCTGCTCTTTTTAAATTCCGTACTCCTGCCAGATTAATCTTAGTAAAAGTCTGTTTTGTGTCTGCTGCTCCTGTGCTCAGAAAGTTTTAATATCTCCCACTGCCTACAATATAAAGCCCAACACTTTAGCTTGGTACTCCTGCTCTTTGACTATTTGGTCCCTTCCTAACTTTCCATCTTAATTTTCTAATACCGCTTTACATGAACTCATGTACTTTGCCAACTCTGCAGTATCATGTTTTTCCTGATGCCTGCAATATGTTCTCTCGGTCCATGATATTCCTTCTCTTTGTCATGACTGGAAATACTATGTATACTTTATGACCCAGGGCAAATCTCGTATTCTTTCCGAAATTTTGTCATCCTTCCCACTACTGTAGGTGAACAGTGGGGTACAGTAGTTGGAGTCACTGCCTGGGTTTGAACATTTAACAGCTATGTTATCTTGTGCACATCACCCAAAACTCTCAGCATGTCTTCATCTGTAAAGTGAGTTTAATAATAATTATCTTATAGAGTTGCATTTTAAGGATTAAATGAGAGAAGACCTGTAAAGCGTTTAGCAAAGTGCCTGGAAAGAAATACTACCTTTGACTTATTTTCTCTTTTGAACTCAAAAGCTATGTCTAACCACTTGTTTGGTCCTTATGTGCTTTCTTGTAGTATAGATTTTGTGTATACTGTTGTACTGCCAATATATTTTAAGAATCTTGGCCATGGGGACCGACCTTTTGACATCTCTATAGGACCTAACACATGCCTTGCATATAATAGATGCTGAGTAAATAGCTGATGAATCGATAAATGGAAGAGGGCAAGAAAAACTCATTTGGGTACTGGGAAAAGAGGGTCCTGGTCTCAGCTCTGCTTACATACTGTTTACTAACTAAGTTTTTTGAGCTTCTGAGTCTTCATTCCAGAGGTAGAACTACTAGATAATCTCCATGGCATTTTTCAACACCAATGTGTAATTATCTGGGATATGGTTTAAGCCTACTCATGTAAATATAGACCATTTTTAATAATTATTTATTAATGCCTCTACTGAAAAAAATGTTTTGTTTTGTTTTTAAGTCCCCAGCAGTGAGATCATCATCAGTTCATGGCACATAGTTATCCTTCATCTGTGGGAAAATCATTTTAGAAATTGTATAACCTGACTCTCCCTTCAGCTTATACACTCTGTGGATTAAAGATTTAAATGTAAAAAATAAAATTGTAAAACCAACAGAAGAAAACATAAGGGACCTTTGTGACATTGGGTGGAATATATTTTTTGATTCGCAAAGGAAAAATCCTAAAGGGAAAAATGATGGATTTAACTATATCACTACTTTATATCTTACTTTTTCCCCCAGGCTATGCAAAAGTATTTAGAGTTAACATGCCCCAAACTGCCCTGAATTCTTCTATCGAATTGTTAATACAAACGAAACAACAACAAAACAAGAACAAGCTTTCCTTGGTATTTCTTTCATCCTCACCTTCAATATCCAATCATTCAAAAGGTTCTGTTGGGCTTCCCTGGTGGCGCAGTGGTTGAGAGTCCGCTTGCCGATGCAGGGGACACGGGTTCGTGCCCCGGTCCGGGAGGATCCCACGTGCTGCGGAGCGGGCTCGCTGAGCCTGTGCGTCCGGAGCCTGTGCTCTGCAATGGGAGAAGCCACAACAGTGAGAGGCCCGTGTACCGCAAAAAAAAAATAAAGTAAAAATGTTCTGTTGTTTTTGCCATCAGAAATTTCTCTTGTGCCTTTCCATTTCTAACCATCTCTGCTGATAATACTAGTCAAGGTTACCATCATCTCTTTTTTTTTTTTGTGGTACGCGGGCCTCTTAACTGTTGTAGCCTCTCCTGTTGCGGAGCACAGGCTCCGGATGCGCAGGCTCAGTGGCCATGGCTCACGGGCCTAACCGCTCTGCGGCATGTGGGATCTTCCCAGACCGGGGCACGGACCCGTGTCCCCTGCATCGGCAGGCGGCCTCTCCCCATCATCATCTCTCTTTTGTATTATAATCTCAATATTTTCTCCGAACTATTTTTGAGTTTTGAGTTAGGCTCACCCCTTATCAACTTATTTATTTACGTAGCTCAAGCTAGTTTGAAATGTGTTTTGCTACTTGCAATCAGAATATTTCTTATAATAAAAGAATCAGACTTTTGAAAATAGCATCATTCTTAAGAGCTGAAATGAATTTTAGAATGGATTTCTTATCCAACCCACTCATTTCATAGAAAATTTCTTATTAGCTGTGATTTCTTTGTGAGTCACTAAAAAGTCACATAACATGTAGGTTCCTTCACACTAAGGGCTTTATTTTTCTCTCTCAGCAACAATGTCTGGGTTTTTTTTCCCCCACCCTTTCTTTCTCAGCAAGGACCAGCATTATTCAATGTACGACCTTCTATAATATCAGTCCAGTTTTTATAATTCTTAATAGTTTTAGTGGACTGTGGGCCAAAAGTAGTAAAGTACTTACCATATGCTCTGCAGTAAATGAGCTAGTGATTTCATTTCCTCATTATATCAAATTAATTGGATTATCAAGTGCAGCATAATTTTTTCTGACCCATATTTTTAAAGAATTATTTTTTTCATTAAATGTTAACATCAGAAAGCAGACTAAAGAGTGTAGACCAACACTAGTTGAACTGCTTTCAAAATATGGAATGTCTGCACATTTGGAAATGTTTAGGAAATTTAACTTCCAGTTTCCATTTCAGTGTCTATGGCAGCAAATAATAATTCATCGTATATTACTCCAAAGCATCATCAAGAATAAAACAGCAAAACATGGAGTATTTCTATAGAATTGCCATCTACATGGAAATATAGGGAATGATATTTTAAATGTGTACTGCTGTTGGAAAGTACTATTTCTACCTCATCTGGTTTACATTATTTTTAGTTAGTTTGTTTAGTAATAGAGAAGCTTCTTTGATTTTCCTTTATGAAAGCATCTGGGAAACCCTCCCAGTAAAAATTCTGAGAGAATTTTGTTTTTTTAGATTTTTTAGAAAAATTCCTGAAATTATTTAGATTTGCCTCTTTAATGTGGTACTTAAATTTTTCCATATTTGTTTGCATTTTGTTTTCAATCATATATTCTTTAGGTCAGACATCATGGTTGACAACAATTATAAACACACTGGACCTATAGTCAGAAATCCCAGATGAAGTCCCAATTCTGTCATTGTCTATATGAACTTGGGTGAGTAGCAACCTCCCTTGGGTCTGTTTTCCAGAGAGCTACTTCACTGTATTATTATGCAGGTTAAATGAAATGTAGTGAAATACCCTTTGCAAGCCATAGAGAAGTATAGAGATGTAAGTTGTGTTTATTTTTCTTTTGCAAATGCCTCAACACAGTGCAGAAAATAGAAAAAGAGATTAGATATTTATTAAAGGAACACATGATTTTTTGAAGATTGATGAAAATTAGAAAGAAGTGACTGTGTTCTAAAGAATTCATTGAGTTCCTAAAGTACTAAGACATTATTTAAATCAATTAATTTCCCCTATCAGGTGGTCATAGAGCATGGACATGAAGAACAGAATGTGGTTAAGTTTGGGGTATTATCTTTAGAGAATTCCAACATCTGTTCCCAAACTCTGTCTAGGTTGTTGTGAAGACTTTATTGAAATATTCGGTAATTCTCACTTCTTTCTCTTCTTACAGGAATATGATTTTAATCTGACATACTGTGGTCTAAACTGAGCATGACACAATATATACAATGTCCCAAGTTTCATGCAAATTAAAAAAATTAGCTATCTGTTCTGAGAAAGCAGATTAATTAAAAGACAATAATTTTCCCAGGACATTTACTCAAAGGCACAAGTCATATCCATTTAAGTACTTATTTATCTTCCTGATTTAAGGAACTCAGCCAAAATAATTTCCATCCAGAGCTCAAAAGGACATTTGCTAACTGAATTTAGAGCTCTATGATAAGAAAGTAGCTAAGTAACAGATAAAAAAGGAAGCTAAGATTATTTTTCTTTTATGGTGAATAATAGTAATGTTAACCATTGGAAATAATTGGAAATGATTCCAACTTCAGAAACCAACTCATTTTAGAACATAGATAGGGCACACAGAAATAATATACTTAGCAAATTCGGCTTCCTATACCTTCCCATAATGCATTTATAATCTATATATCCCATTTGTTAGGTAATGTTGCAAGTTTCGTTTGAGACTTTATATAGAATAAACCATATTATCCAAGGGAGACAAGTGAAAAGAAATCATCACATTACTTTTATGTAGAACCAAATTTATTAAAAAAAAACACACACAGACACACACAGTAGGAGTATAGCATATATTTCCTAATACAGAGATGAAATACTTTCTTATTTAAATCTAAACAGATTCAAATTTTGTAAAACAATCAAAATTACTTATTGTCATATTATGGAAAATCTAAGCAGTGCTTGCAAAATATCACCTTCTGTAAAGTATGACTCAATATTGCTTGAGAGATTCGTCAGTCAAAACATGATTTGATTCTCTGCTGGTTTGTGCTCAATGTGATTTCAGAACCTGAAAGTAAATAATTAGAATGTGCCTTATCTCACTAAGCCAGTGGGAGAGGTTCATTATGAATCCAGCAACAGACTTACGGTCCTGTGGTCATGCATCAAAAAGAAGAGCTGAGATTGTGTTTAGACCTTCAGAAAGTTTAGTCATCCATCTTTGTAGTTTCAGCACCGTGAACAGTACACTTTCCTACAGTGGTGAGGGGGAAGGGACTGAAAATTCAGTTAGAGCTATAGTAACCTTAAAGGAACTCTTTTTCTATATTATCAAACTAATTTACTGGAGAGTGAGTGAAAATGTACAAAAATCTATCAGACTAGTAATTAGATAGTCGAGATTGCTTTAGGATCTTGATGTAGATTTAGTTTGTAGGCAACTTTTTTACTTAGTAGTCAAAGGATTTGCCCTATACGTTGTCCAACTCTTTTCCACTCTTCCAATTTCCAACAACTTCTGCTAATTTTCTGTTTGTTGGAATGTATAATGTTGAGCAAAAGAAAGATAAAAACAGTCTCCTTTACTGACAGCCATGGGGAAAAAAATCTTCTTCTACATGTATAATTATTGATATAAATAAGTGTTCAGCCATGTATTTATTTTCATCTCTATTATGTGTCCAGAGATAGCATTTCTATTGAAACCATATTTCTGAAATCAATGAAGGTTAGTGTCAATTCTTATTAAGCTCGCCATTCATTCAGTCATTCAGCAAATATCTGTTGGGCCTAAATTCTGAACTAAACCCTCTTCTATGTACTGAAGTTAAAAGAAGTAAATAAAACTGATGCAGTCCCTGCCACTCATGGGCAAGTCTAGTGACGAGCAGGCATTACAAAAAAAACTATAGCATACAAATTATACATCTTAAATTGAGATAAATATGATGCAAAAAAAGATACCATTAAAGTACATAGTAGCTGGGGATAAACTCTTTGTCAGGTTTGATATTGGTCAGGGAAGACCCACATGAAAAGATGCCTTGATTTCTTGCCAGAATGTCAAAAATAACCTCTAAAATGGATTTCACACACTCACTCTATTTCCCATCCAAACTGTGTCCCACACTGTAGTCAGAGTTATCTTTGCCATGTGTTAACATGACCATGCTTGTCTCCTCATTGACTCTCTTCAGTGGTTTCATGGCTTCCCGTTAGTCTTAAGATAAAATCTTAAGATTAAAATCCTTGCTAGGAATGATCAGGAACTGTAATGACTATCTCTCTTTATATTTGGAATCCCATTTCTTCTATACCCCCTGTATTTCTCAGGCATACTTTCTCCATGCTGGGGGCAAAGGTCCCCATGAAGCTCATGTTTATGCCATTCTAATGGTTCTCAATCTCAGTTCCCCAAATTACATGGACTAGGGGAGAGAAATCTTCCAAAAGAAAGAGATGAACAATGGATAAAATAACACATATTCTCTCTAGTCATATAATTAGAATAAAATTATTCTGCATATAGTATAATTTTCCAGCTGTCAACTAATGTTCTTTTTATTTAAACAAGTATATAAAGCAATTTGCTACAGTAAATTCCCACATAATGAAATAATTTAAAAGTCTCTTGGAGATATTTGGATACAGGTCGAAAGTTTGTGAGGTAAATTATTTTATGCTCTCTGTATTCTGGTTCTAGAAAATGACTGGATTTAAATGTTGATATTTTGAGTTCATTTAGTAATATTAAATATAGTTAACATTATTGATTTCCTACTATTTTCCAGGTACTTTGTTAGTTTGTGGTACCTCTCATAACTTTCTTGCTCCTGTTGTTGTTATTCCTTAATTTTTGATGGGAACCTATGGAGAATTTCATGCTTACTGAGGTAACACAAAAGCACTGCTTTTTAAAGCATGTGAGTTTTTGTTTATTGACAATGGAGTATTGCAACATAAAAGGTGGATTGGGCAAACTCTATCATAAAGCTGCTTTTCTTCTTGTATAGCTTCTGTCTAGTTCTTTTATTAGTGTCCAGGAGGCTCAAAATCCTAGGCCAAAATCATATCTCTAATATCAAGATTATGACATGTGTAACAGATTGGGCATAGGAAAGTGTAAATCATTTGAAGGCTATAGATTTAGCTACCCACTTGGAACAATAAATTATGTGTATGTACTGGGCCATTGGTGTATAACTGGACAAAGTATGAAGTTGATTTCAAGCTGGAAGGGTTATGAATCAAATGATATTAATGGTATAGCATGGATAGGTACCCTGGGGTAGATATCTTGGGATTATTGAGTAGGTAGTATGTTCTCTGTTAGACAAGGTAGGTATGTCCCCTAAGAAATTCTCATTGAGAAGTTGAGAATTTATTCAGTTATTCACCTCTAAATCATATATGGCTAATGTTAAATTGACAATTATGCTAATTTTTGTTTTGTTTTATTGTGTTTTGTTTAAGTGCATAAATTTGTAATTTCCAACAGAACTATGTCACTTTTCATGTCTTTATTATCTTTTATTTTTATACTTATTTCTTTAGGTGAGATCCTGAGATACTTAAATTGGTCATCCAACAATTGAAGTTCTGTAATAGTAAAACTGTGGAAATCCTGTGTAATTATTACTCTATTCTTTGTGACAGGGTTTTTACTTTATATCAACATTAACAAAATACCCTGATTTAGAATCAGCATGAAGTAATGCATAAGCTTTCCCCTGTCTTTCAGTATCTTAGTGGCTTAAATTGATGTCTTACTGAAAGTCAAACTTTCTAAAAGAAGAGACACTTTCAATAGAGAAAATCCCCCAAATTCTCTTCTTTCAATCAAGTTTCATCCTGTGACACTTACCTAGGTTAGCTTGGAACATGTCACTATTATCTACATTTGTAGAGTGTCAGGCTGTTAATGTCCTAAATATTTTGACAAGCACCATCTAGTTTAACTTTCATAATTACCCCCTGAGATAAGTACAATCATTATTTTTAGGTGAGGTATGTGAATCTGGATTCTACAATAGAACAGTTTGTTAAAATGAAGCTGGGACTCAGAATTTCTTCTGTTTGACCAGACTTCACACTCTTAGTACTGCATTAGAAATCAAAGAACAACTCATTTTAGGTGGCCCCAGGCTGCTTCTAGATATTACTTTATGGCACTGGCTTTTTATTAAAATTTTGTTTTGGTTGTTCAGTTTCTTCTGCCAAATTGCCAAGTACACAAAATGCCCCATAATGTACTGTATAGTAACTTGGCTTGTCCATTTAAGTATAGATAAAATTCTCAGAGCCTGTCCTAGATACACCTCCAGAATGTCAGTGTGGATTTAGAATTATACTGGAAAGAATGACTGAAGAGTTTTTCTTCCGTAGCCTTTATGAATGTATTCCTGGGATGAAGAACTTAATCAGGTGTCTGAAAAATGGAAAGATTTCAAAGTTTTTGTCAGTTTTCATATTCATTGACTTTTGTGGAGTTTGTAATGAGATCTGAGTATGTTTTTTTGTGACTTTAAGATGCTTCTTTTTGATTTATATCAGGGTTTCTCAACCTCAGTACTACTGACATTTTGGATAGACAGTTCTTTATTATGGGAGACTGGCCTCTGCATTGTAGGATGTTTCAAAGCATCCCTGACCTCTGTCCATTAGAGGTCAACATCAGCACCCTGTTGTGGCAAACAGAAATGTCTCTAGGCATTTCCAAATGTTCTGTGAGAGAGGGCAAGATTGCCCCTATTTGATAACCACTGCTCTATAGGTATACACTTCGCAGAGATGCAAAACGTCCTTATTTTATGGAATGTAAACAAATGCCAGTGCTTTTTAAAGTAATGAGTATCCTGATTTCATTGTTGTTAAAGGGGAACTCCTAATTGATCACTATTGTGTGCTTTTTACTTACTGTTAGATACATTGATTGCATTACTCTCAAGCCAATTATTATCATTTAAAATCCTCAGAAAGGTCTTTGCTGTGTAAGTGTTCAAAGATCCCATATGAGGTGAAATGGCAGATCTTTTTATCTGAGTACTCAATAAAGGAAGTATTTCAGAGGAAGTAGCAGCTATATAAGCTATTTTTTCCTATTAAATCTACCCTTTCCTACAATCTCAGACTCTTGAGTTGAGGCAGAGTTGCCAGCTTGTAGTAGCCTCATTTTTCAAAGAAATTTTATTTCCTTGTCTTACCACTGGGCCTTGGTTGAAGCTATTGGGCCACTCCTCTAATTTCCAAACATCAGATCTCAAAGATAAGGATTTCAGGTATGACTCCTTTCCCTCCTTCAGGTTCTAGCCTCCTTAGGCATACTAGTCTATTCGTTCTGAGAAACCAACCTGGAATATGAAGGAATGAAGATTTGCTAAGGTACTCAAGAATGTAACAACTGACTCCCACTTCTTTATAGTGGCATAACTAAGTCATTAAAATGACCTTTTGCAGAACCAAAATTCTCTTCAAGGTGACTTTTCCATCCATTTCCATATTTTAAAGTAGATGTCAGCTTCTCTTTCCAAAAGACAAGTGATCTCTTAAGCTAAATGGTAAGGAGTTTTAGTTACCAGTTTTTATACCACACAGTGATGCAGTGTCCTTGCAAAAAGCAATCTGCTTTTTCGATCAGTTGCAAAATTCAGTGGCCACAAACAGGGAAGGGGGCAGGAAAGAAAACCCCACAGGCATAGTTGTCCTTGTTTGAGGATGTCATTAAGAAGCCTATTCTGGTTCATGGCCAGATACTTCCTGGCTGCCTTTGTGGAAAGCCAATCCGCTCGTTTATCTTTGGTGATGCAAAGAGCTATTTTTGTTGTTGAGTGCAGTTGCCTCCACTTAGGAGTACTTAAAATGAGCACACATTCTTTCTGCAAAATTATTCCATTTTCATTTTATTAAATGATTTATTGGATGACTCCCAAAATGATTACCTAGAAATGTCAGGTAAAGGTTAATTCAATACCATGGAGCAGGGTAGTATAAGACTTGTGTGGCATGAGGTTGATAATACCATTTGTTTTAGGAAAGAAAATGGAATGATTTAGTATAACACCATGGGTACCTGACATTATTTTTCAATTTATCTGTGGTAAATAAATACATTTTGAACGTCTTTTCCATTTCATAAAAAGTGGGAATGTTTTTGAAAGACTGGCTTCACATTACTATTTGAAAATAAGTGCTAGAATAACTTAGGATTATCTCCAAATGAAGTTATGATATGGAAGAAAAGTTAGATATGGGGAGGCAGGTGAAGTAAATTTTTGCAGACATATTATTACATAGTATTTTTGAGCATATAGAAGCTCTCAGTCAGAAAATGGCTTGATTCCTGGCTGCAGTACCAGTTTATTGAATATATGATGTTGGGGAAATTACTCAACTTCTTAAGCTTTAGTTTCCTCATTTATAACGTGAATAATGCAGAACACAGTTCTTTGCACACAAGGAACTATTCCTTTATTCTGCCTATTCCCTTATTCAAGAACTATTTATGAAGCACCAAATGTATGCTAGGAATGTTTTTTTCCCCAACTTTATTGAGATATAATTTCATACAACATTGTGTAAGTTTAAGGTGTACAGTGTAATGATTTGCTACTCATATATTGCAAAATGTATATATTGCAAAACCCAACTAACAGTAGGGTCAGTTAGCATCTTCATCACCTCACATAATTACAGTTTCATTTTTGTGTTGAGAATGTTTAGATCTACTTGCTCAGCACATTTCAAGTATATAATACAGTATTACTAACTATAATCACCATTCTGCATATTAAATTCCAAAATATATTCATCTTAGAACTGGAAATTTGTATCTTTTGACTAACATCTTTCATTTCTCCCACTCCCTAGTCCCTGGCAACCATCATTCTACGCTGTTTTTGTGACTTTATCTTTTTTAGATTCTACATATAAGTGATATCATACAGTGTTTGTCTTTCTCTGTCTGACTTATTTCACTTAGCATAATGCCCTCAAGGTCCATCCAAGTTGTCCCAAAGCCATGATCTCCTTCTTTCTTATGGCAGAATTGTATTCCATTATATATATACATTTATATATATATGTAAATATATATATGTACATGTATATAGGTATGTGTATATATATATACACTACCCCTTCTTTATCCATTCATCCATAGATGGACGCTTAGGTTGTTTCCATATCTTGGCTGTGTAGTAATGCTACAGTGAGCATAGGAGTGCAGATATGTCTTCAAGAGAGTGATTTCATATTCTTTGGATATATACCCAGAAGTGAAATGCCTGGATCATGTGGTAGTTCTCTTTTAAATTTTGAAGAACCTTCATACTGGTTTTCTTAGTGGCTGTACCAATTTACATTCCCACCAGTAGTGCATGAATGTTCCCTTTCTCCCCATCTAATACTTGTTATTACTTGTCTTTTTGATAATAGCCATTCTCACAGAAGTAACACCCTTGATTAAATTTATTCATAAGTATTTTATTATTTTTGATGCTATTGTGAATAGGATTGTTTCCTTTATTTTTCAGATATTTTGTTGTTAATGCATAGAAACACAACTCATTTCTCTGTGTTGAATTTCTGTCTTCCAACTCTACTCATTTATTTAACAGGTTTTGGTGGAGTCCTTAGGATTTTATATACTATATGATACATCATCGGCAACCAAACATTTTACTTCTTCCTTTCTGATCTGGAGGCCTTTTATTTCTTTCTCTTGCTTGATCACTCTGGTGAAGACTTTAGTATTATACTGAATAAGAGTGGTGAGAGTGGGCATCCTTGTCTTTTTCCTCATCTGAGAGTAAAAATTTTCAACTAAAAGCTTTTGAGTGTCATGTCAGCTACAAGTTTGTCATATGTGCCCTTTATTATGTTGAGGTACATTTCTTTTATACCCACTTTGCTGAGAGTTTTTATCATGAAACCTTGTTGAATTTTGTCAAGTGCTTTTTCTGCATCTATTGAAATGACCATATGATTTTTTTTTTTGTTTCTGTTAATGTGATATATCACATTTATTGATCTGCATATGTTGAACCATCCTTGCATCCCTGGAATCAATCCCACTTGATCATGGTGTGTGATCTATTTAATCCTATGTTGAATTCAGTTTGCTCATATTTTGCTGAGAATGTTTGCATCTATATTAATCAGGGATATTGACCTGTAGTTTTTTTTCCTTCTGGTAGCATCCTTATCTGGCTTTGGTATCAAGTAATGCTAGCCTAATAAAATGAGATTGGAAATGTTGCCATCTCTTTAATTTTTTGGAAGAGTTTGAGAAGAATGAGCATTAATTCTTATTTAAATGTTTGGTAAAATTTATTGGGGAAACCATCCTGGAATTTTCTTTGTTGGGAGATTTTTTTTTTTTTTTTTTTGCGGTACGCAGGCCTCTCACTGTTGTGGCCTCTCCCGTTGCGGAGCACAGGCTCCGGACACACAGGCTCAGCGGCCATGGCTCATGGGCCCAGCCACTCCGCGGCACGTGGGATCTTCCCGGACCGGGGCACGAACCCGTGTTCCCTGCATCGGCAGGCAGACTCTCAACCACTGCGCCACCAGGGAAGCCCTGTTGGGAGATTTTTGATTACTGATTTAATCCTTACTCATTATTTGCTGTTCATATTTTCTGTTTATTCATGATTCAGTTATGGTAGGTTGTACAATTCTAGGAATTTATTCATTTCTTCTAGGTTGCCAAATATGTTGGTGTATAATTGTTTATAGTAAGTCTCTTATGATTCTTTATATTTCTGTGGTATCAGTTGTAATGTCCCTTCTTTCATTTCTGATTTTATTTGGGTCTTTTCATTCTTTTTTCTTGGTGAATCTAGCTAAAGGTTTGTCAGTTTTATCTTTTCAAAAAGCCAGCTGTTACTTTCACTGATCTTTTCTGTTGTCTTTTTAGTCTCTACTTCATTTCTTTTTGCTCTGATCTTTGTTATTTATTTCTTCTACTAACTTTGGGTTTCATTTGTTCTTTTTCTAGTTCCTTGACGTATAAAGTTATTTTGTTTACTTGAAACCTGTCTTGCTTCTTTTGTAGGCGTTTATTACTAAAACTTCTCTCTCAGCACTGCTTTTGCAGCATCCCATATATTTTGGTATGTTTTGTTTTCATTTTCATTTGTTTCAATATTTCTTTATTTCCCTTTTGATTTTATTCTTTGATTCATTGGTTGTTAAGTGTGTTGTTTAATTTCCACATGTTTGTGAATTTTCCAACTTTCCTCTTGTTATTGATTTTTAGTTTTATATTATTATGTTTGGAAAACATACTTAGTATGATTTCGGTCTTCTTAAATTGGCCAAGACTTGTTACCTATCACATAACGTATCCTGAAGAATATGTTCCATGTGTGCTTGAGAAGAATGTGTACTCTGCTGCTGTTTGATGCATGTTCTGTACATGCCTGTTAGGTCTGTTTGGTCTGAAGTATAGTTCAAGTCCAAGGTTTCCTTTTGATTTTTTGTTCCTGCTCACCTTTGAAAGTGGGTACTGAAGTCCTCTATTATTGTATTGTTGTCTATGTCTCCCTTCAGATCTGTTAGTATTTGCTTAATATATTTAGATGTTTGGATGTTGGGTACATATATTATTTATGATTGTTATATCTTCTTGATGAATTGACTTCTTTGTCATTATATAGTGACCTTCTTTGTCTCTAGTTATAATTTTTGGTTTAAAATCTACTTTGTCTGAAACATGTATAGCCATCCCTACTCTCTTTTGGTTTCCACTTTCATGGAATATCTTTCTCTATACCTTCACTTTGAGCCTAAGTGTGTCCTTAAAGCTGAAGTGAGCGTTTTGTAGGCAGCATATAGTTGGGTCTTGTTTTTTAAATCAACCAGCCACTCTGTGTGTTTTGTTTGCAGAACTTATTCCATTTACATTAAGATTAATTATTGATAGATAAAGACTGACTAATGCCATCTTATTGTTTTCTGGCATTTTCATAGTTCCATTCTTCCTTTCTCTCTCCAGCTGCTTTCCTTTGTGAATTGATAATTTTTAATAGTGATATGCTTTAATTCCCTTCTATTCTTCTTTTGTGAATCTACTGTAGGTTTTTGTTGTGTGATCATCATGAGGCTTACATTAAACTTCTTATAAATATCTACTTTATGTTGATAACAAGTTAACTATTTTTGCATACAAAACTCTACTTTTTTAATCCTCCTTTCCATTTATGTCTTTGATGCCATAATTCACCTCTTTTTATATTGTATGTTCAGTAACAAATTATTGTAGCCATAGTTACTTTGAATACTATTGTCCTTTAACCTTTATGCTAGAATTAAGCTGTTAACACATCACAATATCACAGTATAATAGTATTCTGAATTTGACTACATTTTACATTTACCTTTACTGATGTGTTTTATATTTTCATATGTTGTCATGTTACTAGTTAGCATCCTTTCATTTCAGCTTGAAGAATTCCTTTCAGTATTTCTCATAAGGCAGGTCTAGTGGTGATGAACTCCCTTCAGTTTTTATTTGTCTGAGAAAGTCTTTATCTCTTCTTCATTTCTGAAGGACAACTTTGCTGGGTAAAGTATTCTTATTTGGCAGTTTTTTCTTTTAGCACTTTGAATATATTATCCCACTCTCTCCTGGCTTAAGTGGTTTTTGCTGAGAAATCCACTGATAGCCTAATGGGGGTTCCCTTGTAAATTGCAACTTCTTTTCTCTTACTACTTTTAAGAAACTCTCCTTGTCTTTGATATTTGACAGTTTTATTATAACATGTCTTAGAGAAGATCTCTTGTCCTATCTTGTAATTCACAGATCATTTTTTCTGCTTGATCTAGTCTGCTGTTGATTCTATCTGTTGCATTTTTTATTTTATTCCTTGTATTCTTCAGCTCCAGAATTGTTGATTGGTTCTTTTTTATGATTTCTGTCTCTTTGTTAAATTTTTTATTTTGTTCTCATATTGTTTTCCTGATTTTGTTGAATTGTCTTTCTGTGTTTTCGTGTAGCTTAGTGAGCTTCCTTCAAACAGTTATTTTCAATATCTTATCTCCATATCTTTGAGGTTGGTTACTGGATGATTATTTTGATCTTTTGTTGGTCATATTTTCTTGATTTTTTTCATGTTCCTTGTAGTCTTCTGTTGCTGTCTTATTTACATTTTAGTCACGTCCTCCTCCTGTCTTTACTAAACTGCCCTTGGGAAATAAATATCTTCCATCAGCCCTACTAAGGAAATAGGAGGCTTTCTCAGACCTTCTGTGGATATAACTGCTCCATGCTTCTTGTTCCCTCTTGTAGCAGAATATGTAAGAGTGCATGGTTTCTCTCCACCCCAAAAAGCACCAGGCCAAATGCTGACAGCCTTCCTGTTGCTTTCTCAAGGGCCAAACTCAAGCTCAAATTTATGGTCTGTCTCTAGCTCACAGATTCAGGTCAGCTTTCTGCATGTGCTCATTAGCCATCTTCCAAAACTGGCTCTGCCATCATCTGGAGCAGGCACAGAGAGCTAGCTGCAGGGTGGGGATATGTGTTGGCAAGGCACCCAGAGCACCAAGGATACCCATGGGTTAATTGGGGGTATCTGTAGGTGAGGCATCCCCAGTGTCTCATGGACAGGCTTCTTGGTGTAGTTTATGATGTAGTTGGTAGGATCTATGTCTCTTTAAAGCCATCTGAGAGTCCTATCTGCAGCTCTCTCAGCTTTTTCCCTCTCCTACTCGTGCAGCTCATGACCTAGTACCTGGGATGGGGCGAGAGAGAAATGGGATCATGGCAACATCTCATATAGCTGGGAAAGCTGGATACTCACCTACATGCTCTCAGTTTTCCTTGTGGGAGCAATCCTGGGCCTAGCAGGTCTCATTTGGCACACTGAGCTGTGCCACCCTGGGGGAGGCATGACATGGGTAAAGGGAAACTTTTCCTCCAGTCTTCTTCAATGCATCTAAACTCATTTTTTTTTTTCTCCAACAGTGTGCTGGAACTTCTTTTTCGGAAACTTGGACTTCTGCAAGGACTCTCTTATCTGCATGATTGTCCAAGACAGTGTTCTCCAGGGCCTCCTGGACCATGGCTGAGAGTGGCTGGAGCCAGTTCACACACCCTGCAGTGTCCACAGTCAGGACCAAGGTCTGTATGCCTGTTATCTAATGTATGGGTGAGCGAGACTCTTCCTGGGTTCTTTGGTGTATGGTGCTAGATCCCACAGCTCCCGCAAAGGCACTTTTGTCTGTGGATGGATGCCAAATTGTTGTTGTTGATGGGGGGGATACAACGAGGGATGTCTTATTCAGCCATGTTGCTGATGTCACTTGCCCAGGAACGGTTTTAAGTTCTGGGAATAAAGGGGTGAGCCAAGGCACACTCATTCTGCCTTCATGGAACCTATAAGTTGGGGAGTTTGTGAGCTTAGTTGAGAAGACAGCTATGAATTAAATAACTACACAAATATGTGTAACATTTTAACTGTGACAAGTGATACGAAATAAAGCAATACAGTATTATAGCTCTGAGGTATTTTCTGAGTCTGAAAGAACAGGAAAACTTCCTTGAGAAGTGACATCAGAGTTAGATCTCGAAGATGAGTAGAAGTTAGCTAAGGGAGGATGGGGAGAGAGAGAGGAGAGGTTTCATCACGTGGAGAGTAAGACGTGCAAAGGCCCTGTGTCAGCAGGGAGCAGGAGGCTTCTGAGGAACGGAGTATAGGCCAGTGTGGCTGGAGCCCAGGGAACAAGAGGGATGAGTGATGTGTGATGAGGCTGGAGACGCTAGCAGGCGTCAGAACATGTAGGGCCTTTTAGACCATGTTATAGAGTCTGATTTTTTTTTAATTGAGATTTTTGAGAAACTGCAGAAGGGTTTTAAGAAGGATAAGGTGTTGGTGGTGTTGACATGAGTATGTTTGCATTTTGAATTGTGGTCACAGCATGAAGATAGGGGAGGTAGGTGTGGATGCTCAGAGACGTAAGTGAGGAGGCTACTGCTGTCCACCAGGTGAGGGCTGATGGCACCTTGGATTAGAGAGAAAGGGGAGTGGAGACGGCAAGAAGTTCGTGACTTGCAAAGCTAAACTCAGTATACATTCGCCATGATGATTGTCGTTGTTATTGCTATGGTTCTTTCGCCATATGATCAGACTACTGACATTCTTCCTTTTGAGTTGGAGCCAATAGCTTTTCCTTGATTAGAAAAACTTGATGATGGTGGGAAGCCCTGTTTTCTAGATGTTTATTCTTTGATGACCATCACATTTAAGGGAACGTTTTCACTCAGTCCATTGAACCCATCTGATAGGCTCTGAGAGATCCAACAGCAGATCTCAGGTGGTTTCTAGCGTCTCCTGATTCTAAGTTTTCCAAAGAACTGTGGACCCCTGCCAGGGAGGACCCTGGGTCAGCCTGTTGGCCTTCCTAACCTTGACATGATTTAGTTCCCGGTTCCCTATCATTTTTGGTGAAGAAGTGTGGATCTTAAATTTCTCATTTTCTCCTGTGTTACTTGAAGGGTAAAACATTTTATACTCTCAATTTACTGCTCTCAAAACTGCTCTAAAAAGCAAAGTCTAGTATTTAAAAAAATGTATTCCACATAATTGCAATCTGATGGGTGGCAATAACTGTCTCTACTCTGGAATACCTGGCTCCTTTTAATCCTCATTTTTAGTTCTAACAGTTAGTATGTGAACTTGAACTCATCTCCCCCTGCCCCGGCCCCCCACACTTGTACTCAAGTTTTGGACTAAAAAGTTGAAGATACAAGTATCTAGACACTCATAAAGATATTTTGAGGTTAAAACATTGTATGCATTTCCATAAACATTCAAGTACCAACTATTTATTTATTCAACAAATATGTATTAAGCACATACTAAGTGCTTAGAAATGTTTAGGGATGAAAACACAAAATAGAGCTGTTCTTGTGGAACTTGCATTCTGATTATAGATGGGTTTAGACTGCAATACCTCTCTGAAATTCATACAAGCAGGGCCATGTCCTGGGCCTTACATTAAGAGGATCACACTTTGGCCCTACCCAGCACATCCCTCCATACTGGCCATGGTGTCCGAATGGCCAAGGGAAGCTGCTGACTAGCCTCTCTTTTGAGATCATAAACCAGGTAACTGGCACCTTGGTTTCCCTGCCCAAACCACCCTGAGCCGACTTGTAGAGAGTGCACAAGCCTGTTTCATGAATCCCTTCTAGTATGACGCTGTTGTGCTCCCTTCTGTCTCAGGAGTGGCCAGGGCCTTGTTACTTGTCTGGCGGGAGGAACTATAGATGAGACATGGCTGAATGGTGTGTTTTGTATGTTAATATGAGGCTTTTTTTCTGAGTGGGACAATGTGGAACGGTGGGAAGGGAAAGGGGTTGGGCCATAAGCCAGGGTTTGCCCCCCTCTCCCAGGCTGCATATTCTGGCAGCAGTCTGAGCATTCTAAATTTGAACTTGGCCTTTCATTATTAAACCTTTTTATCAAAGGTAGGAAGATAGAATATATTTTATTTAGCAGGTTTTTTTAGCTTGGTTTATAACTTTTACATGTTTAAACATATGTCAGTGGGCGTTGAAAATCTTAGGGGTGGGCTTGTTGAACAGACGGCTAATCAATAGGTAAGCAAATACTTGAAGACGATATTTTAGACAGTGATAAATGTGTGAAGTAAGAGGGAGTTGAGAGTGAATTCAGGAGTAGCTGCTCCTTTAGATTGGATGTTGACAGTAGGTCTCTTCAAACATGGGGCAGAGAACTGAGTTGAATAAGAAGGTGCTCATTAGAAAAACCTTGGAGCAGTACATTCTGTCAAAGGAAAAGGCTGATGCAAAGGCTCTAAAGAAGAGAGGTACTTGGTGCACCCAAGGAATAGAAAGGCCAGTGTGGTTCACATATAGTAGGTCCAGGTTCCTAGCATGAGTTGGCATTGAAGAGGTCTGCAGGGGCCAGAACCCTATATAAGGCCTTGAAGATCATAGTTTGGAATATGGATTAATTTCCAGTGCAGTGAAAGCAGTGGAACAATTTGTACAAGGGAGTGGCATGATCTGATTTAAATGTTACAATAACTCTGGCCACTCAGTGATGAACTTGTAGGAACAGGAATGGAAACAGGAGAGCCATTATAAAAGGCTATTGCAGTGGTCCAGTTTAATACTGATGGTGGCTTGGTTAATGTTTCAGACCATGGTAGGCATTCAGTGTGAAAATAATTTGGCAGAACATGTACTTAGAACTGTTATTTTAAGTTCTATGAAACTTCTAGCAGCTAATCACTTGTTCAGTTCATTTTGTGACAATTCCTTTTGTGATCACTCAGCAAATTCACTTTTTTCAATAGTCCTCCTCTTTAATATGGAACCACCTATGATCCTAAGAGCATCGGAAAATCAAAACAAATTATTTTAAACATTTGACGATGGAACATAGGGAACTGCAGTAGAGGCTTAGGCTGGGTTTTGTGATGGTTCACGTGTTAACAGCTGATAACGGAAAATGATTAGTAAGGAACAGGAAGGGTATGAGGAAATAGCACAGTTAAATTTATTCTAATTTCATGTCAGACAGCATGAAAGCTGAAATACGTGGCTTACTAATAAAACTGTGGTATAACATGCAAGGCCTTTGCATAAGGAATGACTAAGCAATGTTTTCAGCTTTGCTATTGAATTATTAAAACACAGAGTGGAATTTACAAGGCCAGAAAATTTGCTTTATCCAACAAGTAATTCCTGAAAGCTTGCTGTGTGCAGACACTGAACCAGGGAATCCTGAGTAAGCTTTAGGATTTGACTACTAGAAGACCACAGTTTGGTAAAGTCTTTGCATTTTAAATCTTAACCTATTTTTCCCATATTTAGAAAACTTATAGTTGAAAAAATTACCCACTCTATCTTATTTAATATTTTTTTCAGATTGCAAACTTTGAGAAAAGGGAGCCTGTGAATTTTACTAGGCTTTTCTTTAACACAGCCCCATTCCATGGATGTCTTTCATAGTTGGTGAAAATGTTCCTAGCCCTGGATTCTTTGTCTTTAGAATAAATTACTCCCTAGGTTATTTTAATGTTCTGGTAATGCAATTAACCTGCCTCTTGCTTCTCTTTGTCCAAAGTAGCCAGTTACCATTAAATTAGATCTTGATTCTGTGATTGGATGGCAAAGCACTTAGATATAAAGGAATGATGTCTGCCATAGTAGGTGTCATTTTAAAATAACAAAGTATATATATACTTTTTGCACAGTGTCAGTTTCACTGTGCTTATGTATCCTGTTAGAAACTGAGAATCTGCTTGCTTTGAAATCATTTTTTACTCGACTTTTATAGACTTCCACAAAAGTTGCATTTGCAAATTGCTTTTACAAATGCAACTTCCTGAAGCCCACAGTGTCACTAATAATATTAATGATAACTAAGCCTTATTCAGTATTTATTAGTAGGCCAGTGAAGGGATTTATATACATTATTTTATATAATTTTCACAATAACCTATAACATAAGCATAACAAAGGTTTTGTAAAAATATCTTCCTTTACAAAACTGGCATTGTTTGTTCACTCCCATTTTGAATAATCTCCACGTGAATGTAAACTCTAGGAAGCCAGGGGTTACATCTGCCTGTTTCTCTATTATACGCCAGTAGTTTGCATGACACCTGATCCACAACCAATGATTAATAAATATTTAACTGCCTTCTTTTTTTTTCTTAACATCTTTATTGGAGTATAAATGCTTTACAATGGTGTGTTAGTTTCTGCTTTATAACAAAGTGAATCAGCTATCCATATACATATATCCCCATATCTCCTCCCCCTTGCATCAATGGCAGCCAGAGGTTAAGTGGCTTGCCCAAGGTGATAAAGCTAGTGTCATCCTATCTTACTCCAAAGAGTGTGTTCTTAGCGTGCTTGATACAGTTTCAAGGAAGAGTTCATTGGCCTGCTGGGTTGGATATTAGGAATTCCTTATATCATTTAGATTTATCTCACTATGGTACAGCTCAAGATCTGCTACACTTGGTATTAACTCATTTGGGAAAATTTTATTCTCAGATAAATAGCCTCAGGCTCCTATTATACACTAATGGCATACTTTGAACTTGTCTTTTTTTTTTTTTAAATTAATTAATTCATTTATTTTGGCTGTGTTGGGTCTTTGTTGCTGTGCGCGGGCTTTCTCTCGTTGCAGCAAGCAGTGGCTACTCTTTGTTGTGGTGCACGGGCTCTAGGTGCGCAGGCTTCAGTAGTTGTGGCACGCAGGCTCAGTAGTTGTGGCTCACGGGCTCTAGAGCATAGGCTCAGTAGTCGTGGCGCACGGGCTTCGGTGCTCCGCAGCATGTGGGATCTTCCCGGACCAGGGCTTGAACTCATGTCCCCTGCATTGGCAGGTGGATTCTTAACCACTGCGCCACCAGGGAAGTCCAGAAGCTTGTCCTTCTTACCATAGTGATGTTTTCCCATCATGTTCCAATTTAGTTCTAAAGGAAGTAACTGAACAATGAGTGTAAAGTTCCTCTTTCTCATATTACCCATATAAAGTTATCAAGTTTTTCTTAGGCTCTAATTAAAGTCCTCCTGTCCCAACCTCAGTGAGTTTAGAAATAGCAAATTCTCCTTTCCAGGCAAATTATTAATCCTGACGTCATTGTTTAAACAGCAAGTTTGGGGTTGATTTCACATTTCCTGCTGAATTGAATTCCAACTTCTCTGATGGGCTTCCTTTTCTTACACTTTTCCAAACCTTGAAATCCAATTATATCTTCTGGTCTCACTCCCAGAAAATTCTACTGATACTCTATAATGCAGGGAGACTGGAGGGCTGGCTCTACATTTAACATACTCTGGGATCCTCTAGATCTGTACCTTTGTGTGAACTGGTATTACCACCACCATGCCTTTCTTCCTGCATCTTTGTTTATATGAAGCTTGCTCTCTCCCTTGGGCAGAACAGAGGCAAACTCTCCTTTTGCAACTTGTGTCTTCCTTATGGCTGTCTCCTGTGGACCAGACTGTGAGGTACAATACACCCTCTCAAGGTCTGGGCCTTTCATGACAGGGACTGAGGCTCCATCTCTTTGAGGGCCCAAAGCAATGCCCACTTCATAGCGTGAACAGAAGGGTACACGGCAGAGTGTTCTGTTTTCTTCCTCATTCTCCCCCCCACCCTTTGTTCTTTCTTTGAAACCACTTTCTACCCCAAAGGGTCGGGATCCTGAGTATCAGTTGAGGAGGATTTAGATTTTTTTGGATTGGAGCATCTACATAAAAACAAAATTTCTTTTGCTAATATTAAACATCCCTTTACTCTGCCCTAGTGAAGAACTTCCTCCAAGGAAAGCGTCAGGGGGAAGGAGAAAAATGAGCTCTTCAAATGTAAACTCTGTGGTTATTGTTATAATGTGTGAGAAGGTATAGATATAATCCATTACCCAAAAGAAAATGGTACATACTAATTCTTGATTTTTCCATTAAATAATTTGTCAGTACATCTTGACTAGGCACCATGGAGTTCACTTCTTTGTCTGATAGTCTCCCTTTTTTCAGTGTGTTAGTCCTTTTGTTTTCTTCCACCTCCCTGAGGGTCTTAGTTCCATATTGGGGAGGTACTTCCAGGTCTTCCCCCCATGTGTCGCAGGAGTAGGTTCTTAATAGTCTCTAGGGTGAAACACAAAGACAAACACATCGTTCTTTGGATAATAAAGAATTTTTCACAAAATAATTTTGATGAAAGATCTAGAATGTAAGATCCATAAAAATACATGTGCTCTGTGGGCTGGACCTTATTAGCTCATTATGGGATTATCAGTACTTAGTAAGTGTTCAGGACTTACTTGTTAAATGTATGAATAAATAAATGTGTTAGAGTTCTAAGACATCTTTGCCCCTCTTCTCTGTTTATAGTACTGAATGAGGGGTGAGAGTGGAGGAGGTTGCAAAACAAGGAAGTCTGGGACAGGGAGAGAAATCCTCATCCTGCTGCAAATAAAAATGAGAGGAACTGAATTTTTAATGCTTCTTTAGTGTTGCCAAACCTACCCTGTTAGGGACCTCTCTTATTTTTCCTTCAAATAGAGCATGTGGAATTTAACCTGTCACAGTGTCATTTTGAAAGGCTTTGCTTCTTGAGGACAAGGAACTCAAGCCTTGCCCCGTCTGTTTTGTTTATGGTAAATTTAATAGCAAGATACAAGCAGTACCACAGAGACTTAACCTACCGGCAGTTTGAACCTCCTGATCACCATCCTTGGTTAATTTTTTATTCAGAGAACTCTCAGTAAAATTTTCCTGTCTTGTGATGAGGTCCATGAAACGTTTTTTCTTTGGGCTTCTTGAAATCATAGCTGAAAGCTCAGCCGATGTAAAACATTTCCATTATCTGATTTGAATTTTTCAGTACCCCACCTGACTTTGCTCTAAACCCCATAGCTCAGATGCTTTAGTGACGAAGTATATTGTATTGTGCATATGTCCCAGGACAGAAAGGGGAACTTTCAAATTGTTCTGAGAACATGTGGAGGGAAACAGAAGTTTGGCCTTCACCAGTAGAAGCTAAGATCAACCAATCCATGTAGCTTCCCATGTATATTCAAAGAGCTTTTGCAAATTTTCCTAATACATTTACCTGTTTCTTTTTGTTGAAGCTATTACATAGTTGAGTTGCAGCTAAAATATTCCTTCCAAGAAATAATGTCTGATCTCATTTTTTTTCCTCCTCTGTATCTTATTGTTTTCCCCCTTCTGTGATTTATGCCTTGAACTTGAGAAAATTTCTGTCTATGTTTTATCTTCCCTACTATGTTCCAAGCTACTTAAGAACAGGGGATACTTCTGTTATAATTTTTAAATGTCTCCAGTACATAGATATATATTGAGGGCCATTAATTTTTTTTTCTGGGCCTAATTTGGGTGACTCAGCACACCAGTGAATGCAGGGCTAGGAGGTGAAAAATTTGCCTTGAGGAGGAGAGTCATAGGTAAGCCTATACATTTACCAGGGTTGGAGATCTGATCCTTTTGGTCCAGGTGCTCTGGACTCAAAGAACGACCTTGCGTAAACTCAGGACTCCCCTGTCCCAAAGCTAATGGGGAGTGTACAATATTCCTTAGTCTGCTCTTTGTCTGAAAGCACAAAGTCTGGTGTGTGTGCGTGTGTGTGTGTATGTGAGTGTGTTGTGTTAAAGGACTTGAAACAGCCGTATCTAGGCACGAGTGGGACTCAGAGCTGGCCGTAACCACTAGCCATTAGCTGTCCTTCCCAAACAGGCTATTAATGGTTCTAGAACTCTGCTCTGTACCTGCATTTCAAACTAAAGGCACACTCTTGTGATAGGCCAGAAGGACTTCCATCATTTGGCCCTTATTTTTCACTTTACCTGTTCCTTGGACCAGTTTCGCTTCTACATATAACACCCCAGAAATATTGGCTTGCTTTCTGTTCCCTGGCACGTCGAGGTATTTCCCACTCTGAATCTTCAGACGGGCCTGTGATTTTTTCCGGTTCTGCTACTCATTTCCTCTTCCCCATCCTGTTCATGCTTTACCTGGCTCACTCCTCTGTCTTTTAGATCTCAGTTCAAATGCGGTTTCTTAGAGAGGATGTCCTTGCCACCCACATCTAAATCATGCAAATTTTATTCCACCTGTTATTCCTATTTATAGTTTTTCCTTTATTTTACACTCTCACAGTGTAAAACCGTGCCAGTTCGTTTTAGATAAAATTCCTCACTAAGGTCAAGAACTGAGATTAGCTGCTATATTGACAAAGTCCTGCATGATACTTGGTATGTTGTAAATGTCGCTAAATAGTTTTTTAAGTGTGTGAACTACCAAGGAAGACTAAGGAAAGATTGGAGCCTAAACTGTACAGGCCAGAGGAAGGGGTTGTTTGTTCTTGGTATAAAATTTAAATGATGCATCTAAAAGAAATTGATGCAGAGAGTTTTCTCTTGTCTGTAAACATCAATGTATGTTTTTTACAGAGATCGGGTGGAGTAATTTAAAAATGATAAATGTGTCCAGATTTTCTCCGTGCTGCTTATTCACTCTGGTGTGCTATCCCTGCCACTGTCACTTCCTTTTTTACTCCCTTTTCACATTCCCCCTCTTTTAATTTGGTACATTCCGTTTATCTTCTAGATCACAGTTTAAACTTGCATATACTCAGGGAGACATTCCCTACCCCTAAATTAGGCTAAATCCTTTGCTATATACTCTTAAAGCGCTCTAAAAAGCCCTTGACTGGCTCCTGAGAGATAACATTTAAACTCTTGGAATATCCTGCCTGATAAGAGTATCTTTGTACACCTGAGGCCTTGGGCCACAGCAGATACTTTATGCTAACAGTGAGATTCACAGGGTGGCCTTGAGCAGTATTGTGTCAGCTTGACCTCTAAAGGGGCAGGAGAGGTCACTGAGTAACCAGTGTCAGTGTTTCCTACCTATGTGATTGACCTCCAATAATAGACCCTGGACAGCAGGCTTAGGTGAGCTCCTTGGTTGGCAATATTTAATGCCTGTTGCCACACATCATTGCTAGAGAATTAAGTGCTGTTTGTATGACTCCACTGGGAGAGGACCACCAGGAGCTTGTGCCTAATTTCTGCTGAATTCTGCTGTATGAGCCTTTTTCCTTTGCAGATATCAATCTGTATCCTTTTCCTGTAATAAACCATATCGTGAATATAACAGCTTTTCTGAATTCTGTGAGTACTTCTAGTGAATCATTGAAACTGAGGGTGGTATGGGGACCCCAAACATAGTCAATTACTTGTCTAACATGCCAGACATCTATTAGGGGCAAGATTTACAGTGATGAATGAAGTAGACATGAGTCCTTTCTTCATGGGTGTATCAGCTGATGTTGGAGAACCCAAATTACAAACAAATAAGTGGACAAATAGATAAATACAAATAAAAAGTAAGCCCTATGAACAAACGAGCAGAATAAAGTAATAGTGTGATAGGAGAGTCTGTGCTTTTTTGCCACATACAAACTCTGTAAGAGGGACTGTGTGTGCATTTAAGTTAACCATTTATCTTCAAAGTGTAACAGGTTCCTGGCAGAGAATAGACACTCAATAAATGCTTGTAAACTTAAATACCTACTCCCTTTCCCACAGCTGTCCTTTTCCTTGCTGAAATTTTCCTGAGCAAAGTAAATTAAATTTAGGATGGTAAAATGTACAGAGCATAGCTAGATTACATAGTAAGCACGGTGTGTGTGTGTGTGTGGGTGGGTGGGTGGGTGTTGTGTGTGTGTTTATGTGTGTGTTTCCTCTTATAGAGAGAAGCCTAAGCTGACTTTTGAGAATGAAAATCTCTAGTTTGCTGATTTGGGTTTTAAAAATTTTGTTGTTACTTCTGACTAATCATAAGTAAATAACTTTATATGGGAAAATCCATTTACTAATTTAAGAATAAATTCAATATGAAGATAACTGCAAGTGTTTCATTGCATGAGTATTATGTAGTGTTAAACATGCAAAATACTTATTGAGCTTTGAAGACTACATAAGGCAACATCAGATTTTCCTTTGAATCCTAACATCTAACATGCACTGTATGTTGAGTAATTTCTACATCTTAAACTCTGTGTTAAGAGATTAAGAGATTTTATGAAATCATCATCTTTCTAACAGGTTGAAACATACCACTTCTTTATTCCTCTAAGATGTTTTTTTCAGCACTGGGTTCTGGATATTCTCATCTGTGTTTATTGTGCATATTTCAGAGCTGAGGCAAGTGTAAACACTGATCATGTTTGTTTATCGATCCTTTCTCAAGGAACTAGGCTATACTGCATTCCTTCAGATATCTTTCTGTGATAGTGGGCCACGTTAGAAGTTACCAAATAAATGGTGCCATGTGGAAATGTAAATACTGTAACAGTAGTGATAAAATGTATTGTTTGGCAGTTGAAATATTATGATGGAACATTCTCCCTGGTTGTGTCGCTTGACCAAAGATGAATTTCTCCTTCCTTTTAGAAGTGCTAACACTAAATGCAAGGATATGTGGTGGAGGTGGCAGTGGTGGTCAAGTATGTCTGTGTGTGTGTGTCAAAGGACATTAGTGATGGATTAACCAGAGATACGTGAGAGTTTTTTTTTTTTTTTGCGGTACGCGGGCCTCTCACTGTTGTGGCCTCTCCCGTTGCGGAGCACAGGCTCCGGACGCGCAGGCTCAGCGGCCATGGCTCACGAGCCCAGCCGCTCCACGGCATGTGGCATCTTCCCGGACTGGGGAATGAACCCGTGTCCCCTGCATCAGCAGGCGGACTGTCAACCACTACGCCACCAGGGAAGCCCCTTTTTGTGTGATATTTTAATTACTGATATCTTTACAAGTAAACCTTTGAAGGAAGAGAAATGTAAAGTAAAATTGAAGTATCAGGGGCTAAGTTGAGCCATTGGGTAATGGCTTGATTCTAGAGGATCACATTAATCAGCCAATTCAGGAAAAGAAAAAAATCCATCAACAATTTGTAGAAATGGTAAGGTGGCTTTTTGAAATGACTGTTCACGTCCAATAGATATTTAGAAGGCCATACCAGTAGCCTTCTGTCAAGTCAGCACGGTTACGTATGGTGAGTATAATAGTTTTGAGATTATTATCAAATTAACTGATTTAGCAGTCTCAGGAGTGAATTCTGAACTTTCTGACTATGTTTCTGCAATGAGGAACAAGTTTCTGCAGGCATCCCAGCCTAGGGCATTAGAGAAGCTGGGGCAGGAAGTAAGAGGGTCCCAGTCCAGTTTGGAGGTGAAGGGCCGTGACTGTATTGATGACTGGATTAAGAGATTAGGCAGAGGGGATTTGAAACAATGCCCAGCATGTCCAGTTCTGATCTTACAGTAATTTTATAGAAAAGAACAGTTTTCCTTCCTCTGTGGCTTGGTGTCAGTTTACCATGAGCAGAGTATCTGCTGACCTTTGACACCAAAGTAGAAATAGAAGTTTTCTATTACAAACTGACATACAGTAAGTCCCCTACATATGAATGAGTTCCATTCCAGGAGCGCATTTGTTAAGTCCAATTTGTTTGCTAAGTCCAACAAAGTTAGGCTAGGTACCCAACTAACACAATCGGCTACATAGTACTGTACTGTAATAGGTTTATAATACTTTTCACATAAATAATACATTGAAAAAACAAACACAAAAATAAAACACTTTAAATCTTACAGTACAGTACCTTGAAAAGTACAGTAGTACAGTACAGCAGCTGGCATACAGGGGCTGGCATCAAGTGAACAGGCAAGAAGAGTTATGTCATGGAGGAGGGAGAGGAGGTGGGAGATGGTAGAGCTGAAGGATCGTCAGCAATAGGAGACAGAGGGCAAGCTGCAATGTCACTTACGCCTGACACTGATGGAATGCATGTTCGTATCTTTGAAAGTTCGCAACTTGACGGTTCGTATGTAGGGGACTTCACTGTGTTGCTTTGTTTCTAGAATTTATTCAGTAAGCTTCTGAATACTATGAAAAAGACATTCTGGGGGGAGATAAAACTTAAATGGTTAAAAACATTTTCTTATGTATTTAAGCCAGGAAATACAGAGAATACCATAGTATAGAATTTATTATAGGTGGTGGGGAAAGCTTTAAAATAGAAAAAAAAAACAAACCAAAACACATAAATGGATAATTCCTGCTCTTTATACACCAGAATTCTTTTCATTGCAGGACCCAGAAACCCAGAAAAGACTAGTTTAAATAAGGAAGGGAAATATATTGTGTCATATATCTGGGAAATCGAGGATGTAGGATTGATCTACTCGCATTTTAGTCCAACTGCTTAACTAATGTCATTAGTATTTTTCTTTTCCTTCCTCCATCTCTCAGTTTTGATACCTTCTATGTTGGTCACATGCTGTGCTTTTCAAATGGTCTTTCTTTATGTAGCCAGGGAAAATGATGGCCAGCAGCTCTAGCTTCACGTTGGCCTTAATGCTTTTATTTCACATAACATTTATTTTATTTCTTAATAAAACAAAATGTTTACTATTAAAGGTGGACAGATAAGTCCAGCTACAATTTAGTATCTACCAATAAAAATATAGATCATAAGAACTCTTCTTCCACGCTATCCTAAACTTACACCTACGACTTTGAGCATAATGATTGACAGACTTGTGTCACATGAACACTCTGACTTCACAGTTTCATGAAAATCACATGGACTAAAGGAGGGATGTTGAGATAAAACAATATATATGCACTACAGGTGCTGAGCTTTAAGAATTTTAGGCTGTATTAGGAGAGAAAATGTATGCCTAGTGAGTATGCTTTGTTCGATTAATGGAAAATTAAGTTCATCTATATGGGAATGAAGTTATATATTGAACTAACCAAGGCTGCGAGGGTCACATTAGGGATGCTTCCTAGAATATCATAAGAATATTAAATATTAAAGTATAAAAAGAAGCTACTCTAATGCCTTTATTTTACAACAAAGAACAACTGAGATTCAGAGAAAAGAAGTAACTGTTTCAAGGGTATATATAAAATATTGTTGGCATGCATGTTGAGGAGGGGTGGGAAAGTGTAAAGGGAGGAGCCAGTAAACAGATTTGTGGAAGTGAGTGAGATTAACTTTGCATTTCATGAGGCTCATAAAATGGAGAAGGACTAATTAATAAAATACATACTTGATGCTTAAAATTTACAAAACTTCAGTATCAAATTTTTGAATTTTTAAAAAATTTAGTTCAAACAATGTTTTTCTCATTGTAGAAGCAGTAAAGACATGCTGCAGAAAGTTATAAATGATATAAATATAAAATATATAAGTATATCATAATTATCCCAGTTGTAGTTAATGAATTATATATATAGTATATAGTAAATAAAATATGTACAGAGACTGAGATATATGCACTATATAAAAATATATTTTCCCACTGAATAGTTTTTTCCCAGTTATTTTACTATTGTGAACAGTGTTTCAAGCACACTTCTGTAAGTAAACCTTTGTGTAAGTTCTTAATTATTGCTTAAGAAAATTTTATGAAAGAATTTCTAAGATAGAGTCTAATTATTTAAGAATCTTGTTTTTATTTTTAAGTAAAATTGGAAGTAAAATATCTTTATAGCCTTTTTTTTTTTTTTTGCAGAAAAGCAAAGAAAAAGAAAAGCCAGTTCATTTAATTCCTTACTCTTTTAAAAGCAAGACATATCTTTAGCAGCAGTGGTCCTGTAACATTTATGTCTTGTTCAAGGGTAATCAACTGAAATGGATGTCTCTGAAATTAATATCCCATCGAGAGCACATTTCATAGCAGGTCTTAAGGATTTCAGTGCAGCTAATGACCTTTAACATTTGTCAAAATTTATTTATGATTTTGAAAAGTAGAAACAGTTGTATGTTCAACCAGTGAAATAGGAAATCTAGTATTTAATAGATATTGAATAAGACACTGAAATCTTCTATAACATGGATTTTTCAGATTGCTATGCAGTAATCAAAATACTGCTCATAGTTACTTCAGTTAATATTTTAAATAATTGTATTTAAGCAATTGCTGGATGTTGGAATGTTTTAAAAATTCAGTGCCTGGCACATTGCTTTATAAATAATAGGTTTTTAATACTTATTTAAATGAATGAGTGAATGAATGAATGTAGTCTTTCCCAATTTTACATTAACAAGTTATGTAAATTATATATAATTGTTATTCAAAAGTCATAGGTTGAGGGAGTAAATTCAAATATAATAGGTTTAAAACTATAAATATTGATTATTCTGATAGCAGATAATAAAAGGCAATTGACCTATGGTATATCCAAATTTGCTGCTTCTTAGCAGCAAATGTATATGTATACGTATACATATATATGTATACATACATTTTTTGACACATAAAATAACCAAATGAAAGGTGTAGGATCATGCCTACTGAAAAAAGCCATTGGTAACTCATTTTATATTGTCTTTCTGAGTCCTGTTTGAGATAGTCAATTAGATGCAATGTCAGCAGAGCCTCTTGCTTGGGAATACGAGAAGTTTTAAAATAATTTTCTTAGGAGCATGAAACTATCAACCATAGAAGGCCATAAAAGTCTGAGAAGGCCATATGGAAAGTGACCTGACCTGTGAGAGTAATCTAATACCAACTCTTACTGTTTGGAAAACAGGCACAATTGTTTTAAGGAGAATGAAAGACCCCTGGAGACGCATGTAAATTTATTTTTTTCATTTGAGTCTATTTTCAGGCCTAATAACTTGTATTTAGAACTGTTTTTAAATGCCAATTAGCTTTATTAAATTGGCATGTGGAGTCTGAAATGAGAAACAGTTAAAAATGCCAGTGAGCTTTACCCAGAGAGCTCAAGTTTCAGGACCATGAACAACTCATATTCCCCCTCAACCAGCCTGTTCATAAGTGTCTTCTCTTGTTGGCAAAAGAGGGCGCACAAGGTTGTGTTGCTGGAGTGGTATCAGTGCTCTAAGTGAAGAGAAATGCTTCTTTGTTTTTTCTACGTTCGAGTGACAGTCTCTGCATATATATATATATATATATATATATATATATATATACACACACACACACACACACACACCCTTTGGGCAGAACACATTTGAATATTTTGAGACTTTTTAATATGTTTATATTCCACAATGAAAGACATCATTTATTCAACAAATGTTTGTTAAATATCCACTGTATGAAAGGCATGGAGGTAAGCAGAGATGAATGAAATAGATGTGGCTTCTTTCATTTCGACTTGGTCACTGAGTACTGTGTTATTCAGATAGTGACTGTTTCTTCTTTCTCAAGATACAATATTTCTTAAAGGCAGAGTGTCTGCTCTATAATATTCAGTCCTTTATAATAGTTGAAGTGTTAGAATGCTCTGTGTTTTAAAATAGGCTATAAGTATATGAAAGTAATATTGTAGAGTCAAAAGCTCAAGATTTAGAGCCAGACTTGAGTACGAATTAACTAATGCTATTTGGTAATTATGCACTATGTTTGGGAATAACACTTATCCTCTTTGAACCTTAATTTCCTCACCTGTAAAATGAAGATAATGATGCTTATTTTGCAGTGTTGTAAGAAATAGATAACATACCTATGTCTTCTCAATATATGATAATTCCTTGAACTAACTTTATTAATTTGAATGAATAATGTCATATAGATATTTTTACTTTCAGGGGAGGTCTTCTTCTGGGACTTTCAAAATTTTAAGTGTATTTGAGAGATAATATTTCTTTACAGATTTTATAAAAATTAAAACATAAATACTTTGTAATAATAATAAGGAAAATTACCCATGCTTTTGCAATCTAGTTTAAGGTAACTGATGTTGACAGTTTTGTAAACACTTTTTCATACTTTTTCTAGTATTAAAATAAGGCTGTACGTCATTATAGAGGGATTTTGTTCATCTTTTAAATTAGGATTATTCTCTAATTTCCTTTTTCACTTAACAATGTAACTTGGAAAGTTTTCATATTTATATACATAATTTTTTCCATAGCTGCATTATGTACTACAATTATGGAACTTATTCGTATATTCCTCTCTTAGAGAATAAAGGGTTTTCCTTTGCTATTTCAAATGCTGCTGCTATACATCATAATAAGATCATATTAAATACTTTCCCATTTTGTCAAAACAAAATTAAGTCACTAAAGCTGGGAGGAGTGTGAGAAAGTGTCTTGCTAATGCTGATGGCCATGATATTAACAACACCCTCATTTTCAGCAGTGACCATTAGAGTTAATGATGTTTCTGAATTACAGTGAGTTTTTGGTAGACGAATGCATGCACGAGTAGATAGCGTAATCAGTACCTAGAGTTTATTAATCAAATTCATAGACACTGTTTTAAAAACTAATGACAAGGGTCAGGCTTTTAAATTCTTAAGGATATCATTAAGTATGGTTGTTTGGAGTGAGTGTTGATGAATGCTCTTTATTAACTGAGTTTATTTAAGGATACATATGTGCAAGTACATATAATTACTGTCATACTAAGTGATATATAAGTGCCAATTGATATTTTTTTGTATTATGTATGCTCTAATATTTTTATTTATCTTGTTTTACCCTTTAATTTCATAATGTATTATTGAAATTTTTAAGATTTAGCAATAAAGATTTTGTTCGACACCTGTGGCAGACATCTATTTGACAGTCCCGTGGATGTAAAGATGAGACTGGGATAACAAGAGGCTGGATTCAGAGAGCCTCACTCTGACTCTTAGTCTCTACAAGTTACTCATCCTTTATGACTTTACAGACCAGGAAGGAACTTTAGGAATTTTTTAACAGCTTTATTGACGTACAATTGACATATGATAAACTATACATATTTAAAGAGCACAGTTTGAGGGCTTCCCTGGTGGCGCAGTGGTTGAGAGTCCGCCTGCTGATGCAGGGGACACGGGTTCGTGCCCCGGTCTTGGAAGATCCCACATGCCGCGGAGCAGCTGGGCCCGTGAACCATGGCCGCTAAGCCTGTGCATCCGGAGCCTGTGCTCTGCAACAGGAGAGGGCACAATAGTGAGAGGCCCGCGTACTGGAGAAGAAAAAAAAAAAGAGACCACAGTTTGAGAATGTTCTATATATATATGAAAATATCACTGCAGCAATGATAATGAAAGTTTATTTGTGCATCTCTGTACTCTCTCCCTTACCCACTCCCTGACCCTCTTATCTCAGGTAACCACTAATCCGCTTTCCTTGACTATAGATTAGTTTGCATTGTCTATAATTTTATATAAATGAAATAATACAGTATATAATCATTTCATCTGTTTTTTTAAAAATCTGCATAATTATTTTGAGTTTCTTTATCCTTTTCCATGTATCAGGAATTAATTCCTTTATTTTGCTAGGTAGTAGTCCATTGTATGCCTGTATCCCAGTTTGTTTATCCTTTCATCTTGTGATGGACAATGGCTTGTTTCCAGCTTTTGGCTGTTACAAATAAATCTGCTGTGATCATCTGCATACTTATCTTTGCATGAATATGTTTTCAGTTCTCTTGGATTGGATTGGAATATCTGGATTATATGGTGGACACATGTTTCACTTTTCCAGAAACTATCAAATTATTTTGACTAGGTTGACCCATTTTACATTCCCTCCAGTTTTGTATGAGAGTTCCAGTTTCTCCACATCCTTGCCAACATTTGATGCTGTCTTTTTAATTTCAGCCAATTTAATAAGTGTGTAGTGATCAATAATTTGTTAATAATTAAGACCTGATGGATTCACCACTGAGTTTAAGTTCGATTTAAAGATCAGAATACTCTAATGGCATTTAAAGTAGTCCAAGACATAGATAAAGATGAATTGTTTCCCAATTTATTTCGTGAAAACTAAAATTGCTTTAATAACTATAAATACATAAACATCTCGTATAAAGAAGAAACTAGAGACCACTTTCATTCTAAATGTTGAGCAGAGTTCTTGATAAAATATTAGCAAATGGTTCAGAAATGTGTCAAAGAATAATAGACAGTTAAAAAGTAGTTTAAGGAATGCACGTTTATTTTAATATCTAGAAATAATTATTGTACATTGTACAAACACATTAAGGTAGACAATTTATATCAGTATGTATGAAATGTATCTGACAAAATTCAATGGTATTTCTTCACATGCAACTCCTATATATAAGTATTTTATCCAAAAAATATACTAATAAAATATGATATAGACCTTTCTTCCAAAGACTAAAGTATGTAGACATTTGCAATTAGATCATGGTAGTTGTTGAGAACAATATATAGTGGGTTTGAGGTGTTTTAATGAATAATTTTTCACATTTCTCAAATATTTGAAATTCTAAAAAGGTAAAATTTGTAGAGTTTTAATTTAACATTAAATTAATACTGTTAAAAATAAAGCTGTTTGAATTTAATTAGAACAAGATAGGCATGTTTATTATCAACGTTATTATTCATTGACTTAAAAGTTCGTAAAAGTTAGTAACTCTTGCATAAACATTGGAAAAACTAGAATAAAATTCTGTCTTTTTTCTGATGTGTTGTATTTCTATAAAATGCAAGAAACCAAGAAAAAATATAAAAACTTACAGATTTCAACAAAAATTGGGTACTATGGGGAGAAGAAATATCATAAACAAACCCATTTTTTCCTACTGCAGCAATACTTAGAATAATATAGGTAAATCTGCACTGGAAATAATCAACTGCAGCAAAAGTACGCTGAAAAGTACTTAGTAATAAATTCAGGAAAAAAATGACATAAGATTTATGTGTGAAAATAATTTTGAAAGTCATAAAACAAAATCTTAGTGAATGGATAATAGTCATTCTTTTTTTAAATTTAATTTTTATTTTATATTGGGATATAGTTGATTTGCAATGTTGTGTTAGTTTCAGTTATACAGCAAAGTAATCCAATTATACATATACATACATACATTCTTTTTCAGATTCTTTTCCCACATAGGTTATTACAGAATATTGAGTAGAGTTCCCTGTGCCATACAGTTGGTCCTTGTTGATTATCTGTTTTACTTTTAGTAGTGTGTATATGTTAATCCCAAACTCTTAATTTATCTCCCACCCACCTTTCCCCTTTAGTAACCATAAGTTTGTCTTCTAAGTCTGTGAATCTGTTTCTGTTTTGTAAATAAGTTCATTTGTATCATCTTTTTAGATTCCCCATATAAGCGATATCATCTGATATTTGTCTGTCTTACTTCACTTAGTATGATAATCTCTAGGTCCATCCATGTTGCTGCAAGTGGCATTATTTCATTAAAATCATATTCTTAACCGGGAAGGCTTCTTATGAAAAGATGAATTGTCCTCAGATTTACATAAATTAAATCCAATTCCTATTAGAGTACCACATGGATTTTTACTGGTATAAGATAATCTTAAAATTTATATGGAACCATAAATGCTGGCAAATACCCAAAGAACAATGAGAGGATAATATAAAGTCACTGCAACCAATTCAGTGTGGTAGTAGTATGTGGAAAAGGCAAATAAATTAGTGGACAAGAATATATCCCAGAATATTTGAGAAAGGAGACATATGATATACATACGATAAACTACCGTATGATATAAACGATAGCTTAACTCACTATGGGAATAGGATAGTGATGATATTGTCAAAACAGCTCTAGAATAAAATGATATTGGACCCTCCATCTCCAACTACATTTAAAAGTGTAGTCTATGTGGATTAAAACTTTAAATTTAAACAATTGGACAATAAAAATGTTGCAAGATATATAGGAGACTATATCTATAATCTCATGGTGGAAAAACCTTCTGAATCAAGGGTGAAAATGCAAAACTAAAGAAAAGCAACAGGAAAAGTAAAAAACAATTAAATTATAAAACAAAAATATTTTTGGTATTATAAATACATATAAATATATTGTAGATAAATTATGTAACAATAAAATTCAAAATTAAAAACCAAACAAGAACAGCTTCTTAAAATCTTAGTAATGGAATGGATATGGGAAGAGGATAGTCTTATACTTTGCTGTTGAAATGTAAAAAGCTACAACTTTTGTTCTTGGTAATATTTATTTAAATTCAAACATATATAATTTTGACCCAACTCTGTTGATTTTAGAAGTCAATCTCATTGATTGATGCATATAAATGTATCTTTATGTAAGGACATATGTACAAGGATACAGCAACATTATTCAAAGTGGCAAAGAGTGAAAAAAATAAATGTCCATTAATAGGGTTATGGCTGAAAAAATGTTTGAGTTGTTTAATGCAATATCATACATGATTGACAAAAAGAAACTAAAGCTTTATTGTCTGAATAGAAAAAAAAATCCCTCAAATTATTGTTTCATGAGGAAAAAAAGGTACAGAAATGTGTATTATATGATCTTATTTTAATAGCATAATGACCAGCACTTCTCCCTCCCCCATATTTCATGCATACATTTGTATTCATATTTCAGAAACCTGAGTCATTCTTTTTAGAAACATATGTTCAGAGTCTACTATATACCACACGTTATTCTAAGGGCTGGGCTGAAGGTAAACTGGACAGGAAAGTCTCTGCTCTTTTAAAGTGTGTATTCAGGGGAGAGAATGACAAAAAAAAAAGAAGATTCAAAGAATAAGGCAGGGATTAGATGATAAGTGCCTTGTTAGGTAAAGAGTTTGGACTTTATTCTCAATGCAATGTGAAGTCAGTATGGGGTTTTGTTCAGCTTAGTGACACGCAATGATACTCTGTTTCACAAGATTACTCTGGCTACTACTTGCAAAATGGTCTGGAGAAGGGGCAAGAATAAAGGCAGTGATCTATTTCAGAGACTGCTGCAGTTTGCTGGGCAAGAGATGGCGGTGGTTTGGACTAGCATGGTAACAGTGAAGGTGGAGAGAAGTAGACACTTTGGAGTTATATTTTACAGGTAGAACAAACAGCTTGCTGGAGGATTGCATGGAGAGAATGAGGGAAGGCAAGGAATGTGGGACAATTTGTAGGTTTTAAAATCTGTGCCATAGAGTAGATGGTAGCCCTTTTTTACCCCAATGGAAAAAACAAATTGTTAGAGGAGTTTATTTGACTTTTGGAGGTAATAGTTGACTTTTGGAAGCATGAAGTTTAAAATGTTCATTAGATGCCTATTCAAGTGGAAAGATCAAACTAGCAGTTGAATAAATGGATATGAGTACAGTGGAGAGCACCAAGCTAGAGAAATAAACTTTAGAGACAACAGTAGCACATAATTGGTATTCAGAGATTTAAGACTGGATGAGAGGACCCAAAGGGAGAGTGTAAATAAAGAAAATGACACATGCCTGAGCTCTCGCTGTTGATACCACATCAAAGGTTGTTAAAACTTTAAGCTTTTATGGTGTTGAATGTGGATGATTCACTATAAAAAGGGGAGTTCAGTTAAAGTGCGTTAAGGGAGGCATATTAATTATTGATAAATTCCATGTAAATGATTACTTGGTCTTCTGAATAATTAAGGACATGCTTCAGGGCATTCAGTTCCTTTTAAGGCTAAGACTTATCCTATCATCCTATGGTATTGTTCTTGGTGTTTATCCATAATGAGTGTAATAATTACCTCGTGGTGATAAAAGACCTGCATAAATTTAACATACTGATACTTCCTAGCATGGAGAAGTTTTAGAGGTTGAATTTTTTTCAGGCCATATGACAATTTAGAGAAATTTGGAAAATTGGAAAAATGTTTGGAATTTTAGTGAGAAGATTCTCAAAGATAGAAGACATGTTACTTTCAATGGGGAATTGCCTAGAATGAGAAATGAAACATGATTTTTTCCCCCCAGAATAGCTGGACTGATTTTCTTTAGCAGCATGAAAAATACATGGATTTCTTTGCCTCTGGATTGACAGCTCTCTTAGCCTAACTGTTGTGTCAGAGTTAAAGTTGTGCAAACCACACAGAAATTCTTCCCATGGGATCCAGAAAAGGGTTTATTTCGAGATTTAGGGATTTCCAAGCATGGCTGTAATTGGAAAAGCCATGGCTCTGGCTCTTGGGAGAAAAGCAAACATAGGAGACAGGTTTTGAAGATCAGGTAGAAATTTAATTGAGATATAAAATGTTCATCTGAGCAACCTTTGTGAGGAAAGTGTTTTTGAGAACCTGACCTTTCAAAGTGTGGCTATCCTTTTCCCCAAAGTTGTTGCTTTTCTTTTAAATATATTTATTAATAAGTAAGAACTTGAGTGGTAAGATGACTACATGATAATTTATTCTTTACTAATTCAGAAATTCAGAGCCAGTGGTAATTTGAATTTACCTCAATTTAGGAAATGGTATCTTCCTGAAGGTTACTTGTGGAGATAAGGCTTAATCTTAGAGAACAATTTTGTTCAGAATCTTAAAGCCCTAAATTGGCACAGTTATCTACTGAAAATTAATAGAATAAATTCCAAATTATTATTGTTTCTTCACCAAGGAAGTGATAAGACATCTATTAGGTAGTCCTTTTCTATTCTACTTAATAGTAAGCACTACAAATAATAAAACTATTTTTAAAAATTCTACATATGGACATTTTAAAATCAGAACTTTAAAAATCTACTTGAGAGACAATAAAATCCCATCATACTATTAATAGAAATATATTTTTTTAATGGAACAAATTTAGGAACCTTATTCAAAAAAGTATCTCTAGAGATCATGGCATTTGGAAGAGTTATCTCTTCTTGTTTATTTCTTGAATAAATGTTTAGCTGTAAGTCCCTGCTGAAACTTATGGGCAACAAGACTCTTTCCTCCTTAAAGTATTTCAAGATCTTACTTTCATTTTAAATTCTGACATTTCTGGAACATTCAATCCTTTTGCAATGATGATGCACATTGGATTCTATGTTTCATGTACCTGTGTAAAAGACCTGATAAGAATCTTAAATGTGGCTAAATTTTGACAGGCCTAGTATATTTCATACCACTCTTCTCCTTGATATTTAACTAAGTTGTGAAGAGTAAGATAAACTGTGTTCCTGATTTGCTAGAAAATACTTAACTGAGAATACAACTGAGATATGGAGATTTAATTTTGCTTAATTTTAATTCAACATATACTTTATATATTTTGCCTATGAATTTCCAGGATTTTGAAATAAAACTTAAAGTAATGTTTTTGATAATGTATTTTATAATTTGAGAAAAAAGGTACCACCCTATGCCCTCCCCCCCCCAAAAAAAAATGAGGGACGTTGATATTTTGGCTAAAAAATTTTATTTCTGAAGTTCTTGAAGACATATATAGAGAAAAGTAGCCATGAATCTTGGATGTTTAGTCTAAGGATCAGGTAATTTTGAAATCTTAGGATTCAGAATCAATACTTCTAAACCTAGTTCTGATATAAACTGTAAATCATTCTCCCTCGCCTATGCAGACATTGCTAATCAAGCATGACACTGCACCACCTCTAGAACTCCCACAGTCCTTTTGAATGCAGTCCTCCAGGAAGCTACTTTAATATTAGACGTGATACACGAGATTAAATCTGTTTGCCTATTCCTAAGGCACACACATAGAATTTTTTAAACTCATAGAAGTACAAAAATAAAGGTAATTGTTAAAAATGAAACCTCAGTGAAAAGGATTATGAAAGAAGATTTGAAGATAAATTATAGACTTGATACAATATGACTAACAACTTCCTTAGGTGTCACTGAGAGGCTATGATATAGTTTGCCTACTTCTATTCTACATTTTTCAGGGTAGAAGAGATTTTACACATTATCTAATGTAATTCTCATTAATTCAAAAGAGGAGAAAACTGGCACAGAGATGTTAAATGAGTCAGACAGTGTCATAAAGCCAGTTAACAACAAATTTGATTCCAGTACCCAAGTATACACAGTCAACTGCAGTAATTCCATTCTGCCCATCTTCCTGAAGCCTGGACTACATATCCCTCTTCATTCCTGCCCTCCCTCCCCCTTGAGCACACAACCTAGAAGAACTTGAGAATGAACTAGACATCTAAATAGAACCATAGTGGGAGTGTTGCCCAGACTTTACCAATTCACATACAACTGCATGATTTTTGTCTTATCTGTGCTCTATCCTTCCTCAGACTTAGACTTAAACATAGTTCACAGATGCATTTTGTTTGTTTTAGCGTAATATTTTAGAAACATTTTCAAAACTATAAAAAATCAAAAGATTGGACAGCTCTGAACCTAAATTCTCAAAGGCAGTGGTAAGATAGGACTGGGGAATAGCTGACACCTTTGGTGAGATATGGGGTCTTCACTTTGCCAAAGTCCAAATGCTTCCCTCTTGTCTCTGACACTAGCATTGAACATTATTTACCATTCATCATCATATTTGTATAGTATATAAATTTTTACCTTCACTGTATCTCTGTCGAAAGATTGATGACGCCAGGCAGCCGGAGAGACCAGACTCTGCTTCCAGTCTGCAGAGAAGGGGTTAATGCCTTTTACCAGCCTGCCACCTTTGCCAGGGCTGTAACTGCCCACGCTGTGGAGAGAGGAATTGAGAAAGGGAGGCAGGGGCCTTTGTGGTTTCGGCCAGAGCACAGAGTGGACTGGGCGGTTCTCATCCCCACCAGGCTTCCCAGCCCTGTGGCATCTTCTAATTGTCTGGGGAGCTTTTACCACACACCACTGCCCACTGGGACAATTGAAATTTGAATGTGGAGGCCAGATTAAATAATAGTTCTGTGTCAGTGTTCAACTTCTCGATTTTGATAACTGCCCTATCCATAGGTAAGAGAAAATTCTTGTTCTTAGGGAGTAATATTTAGGGCTAAAGGGATATCATATCTCTAACTTATTTTCAAAGGGTTCAGAAATACACACATACACATACAAATACACATATAGAGAGAAAGAGAACAATAAAACAAGTGAGGTAAAATGTAAGTAATTGGTAAATGTGGGCAAAGAGTATGTGGGTATACTTTGGATCTTTCTTCCAACTTTTCTGTAAATTTGAAATAAAATGCTAAAAAAAAAAAAAAAGATTGATGACAAAAATGTAGACCAAGATGGCCATGTGCTTTTTCTCCAACTGGGTTCACTTTACTCCTTGACTTTACCTGTATGGACCCTGAAAGACATTTGTGTTTACAATGCTCAGACAGACTATAATACACCCACGTGACTACAGTATGTATTAAAAATTTAGATTTAAAAGTATAAGACTACATGATCTTTCCTAAATTATCAATGTTGAAGTAAATAAATAACAAATTAGTTAGCCATTTCCATTACTCATATTATTGTTGTCAGGTACATAATTATTTTCTGTATAGCATTTGTACACCTAAGAAATGACTAAAAAAATACCTCTTCTTTTGAAGTTCAGTATTTATTATAAATTTGGCAATCTTTGTAACACTGCTAAATGTCACAAGATTTAGAAACACATGGCAAAGTAGTTTCTGAGCAGCAGATGAATTCTGTAGCCCAAAGATTAGAATTGCAATTAAGCCTGTGACGATTGGTGATGCAGTTTTTTCCAGCAATATAGGAAATCCTTGGCTAAATCATTTTTCCCTTCTCAGAATGACCTGGCAGGCTGTACTGTGGACATCAGACACCTCTTTCCTCAACTGTTTCCATTCATTATGAACATTTTCATATGAATTCTAGACAAACTTGGCAAGTGATGGATTGATATCCCAGCTATGGCTTATTAAAACTGTAGGGAAGCACTCTGTTCTTTCTATTTCCTGACTTCTATGTAACTTTGGTGTTGATTTACACAGCATCTCATTTATTTCCAAGGAAATAATCTGATTAATTGATTCTTTTATGTTTTAAGAGCCAAAGATTTTACCTTTACATCCAAATATGAAGAAATCTAATTACAAAAATGGTGTCTCTCTTCATCCCTTTTTCATAAATGATAGCATAGCTTATTTCCTTATGTAATCATCCAGCCTTCACTGTGGCACATTTGGGCTATTGTCTAAATTTTTCTCTGACAAAGATTTCTGATATGAACTTCATTAAAGAAATAACAATGCTATAATTCCATCAAAAAAGAGAATCCCAGAAATGTTTTGGAAGTATGCGGATGTTACCAATGAATGTATGAATGAGCCCTCCCCCTCTCCCATTTGGAGCAAAGATGAAAAGATGGCACACATCTTCCTATTTTTTCTTCCTGCTGCTTTTTTTTCTTTTTTCCTACTCAGTGAGTGAGGGAAAAAAAAAAAAAAAAGCCACAGGAACAATCACATTTTTCAGCTATCTTTTTAGATTCTATTGTCAGCTGTCCTTGGTGGGTTAGAGATCATTCTTTTTAAGAGGCACCCTCCAAAAGCTCATCTCCTGTTTCCTGTGCAGGATGAAATACTGAGCAGAATTCTGTAAAGGACGACTATTGGTTGTGGGACTTTATTATTGCCACTGCCTCCCTTTCTATGTGCTACTTTTACTCTTTTCTCCTCCTTTTGTCCTTTACTCCACAGTCTTTTGTTGTTTGCAACCTAGCTATCTTCTTTAGTCCTTACAGAATTATCACATAATTATGGGTTTTAATCTCAGCCCCTCTGGTTATAGCTCTGTGACCTATTGTAAATTGTTTATTTTCTTTGAGTTCCTGCTTTCTCTTTTGAAAATAGGATGGCTAATAGTTATTTTTTATGCTATTATTCACTTTAGCCTAATGCCTGGCATATAATAATTATTCAATTATAATACATAATTATAAAAGTCTTTTATGGATTTCCTGGAATTAAGAGATAGGGGGATTGCTAAATACCGAAGAAATACTTTCACTCCTATGAGAATTGTACCTAAAAAGGAAGTGTACTTTGTTCAGTTTCATTCCTGAAAAGGATTTTGGTCAGTTGATATATAGTTCTCTAAATTTCTGCTCAGTCCAAATCCACCTTTAATCAAAAATTTGGTGAGCATGGTATTTTCAGAACTAGAAGAAAATAAAATGGGATGACCTAAGGACATGAAATAAATGCCCTAGGGACAGGTAGTACTCTTCTCTGACTTCCTTGATTTCTAAATCTCTTGTACTTCGAGGCTTTTTTTTTTTCCCCCAAAAACATGAATTTTACAGGAAACACTGAAAGAGATTAAAAATGAGAATAAGTGAGAGACTGGATAACAAGAACTAAATTGTCAAAAAATAAAAATGAAGAGCCAAATTGTCACAGTGATCAATTATGAACTCTACTTAACCTTTTATTTTGTTGGTTTGTATGGTCTCAGTATTTTTGAGCCAACACGTAAAAATCAGTATATTTTACATAAATATTTGCATTTTTGGTTCGTCTTCAAAATCAGATCTGTTTTGCCTTCTGAGACTGATATGTGTTGATTTCTAAATTTTAACATAAAGGCTGGCACTGTTATACGTTATAGGTGCTCAGCAGATAGTTAAACACATTAAGGAGTGATTATACTAAACAAAGAATATGGCGTGATTGTGATTGAGTGAGTCATGCCCATGGGCCTTTAGGTTGCCAACAGAGGATACAGGAGAGAAAGCCAGTGGAATGATCTGTTTTTTTCCATCTTGAAATAGCTTTGCAAAATGATTCATATATACTAATCTTTAAGAAATGCCTGTTAGACATCCTGGACAATTTTTTCCCCAAAACATTACATGGGAACACAATAAGCTCCTGCCATCTATCATCTTTAACTTCTCTTGCTCTTCTCGAATTGCATTCTTGTAATTTCAAGTGGCAATCAGCTAGTCAAATCCAGTGATATCCTCTTAACTCTTATGCCCTTTGACTTTTCGCAGTATTTGATACCTTTTGTCCTCCTATTTTTTCGATTCTCCTCACTGGAATTTTGCTAATGTTTATTGAGAATTTACTTTGTCCTGGGCACTATTCTAGCCTTGAATAACTTATTTAACCTTTGTGAAAACCTCATGAAAGTATTTATTATTACCAATTTAAAGATGGGCAAATTTGTCCGTGATCACTCAGCTAGAACATGGGAGAAAAAGAATTTGATTCCAGACACTGAGCTCAGAGCACACCTTCTCATCACTGTTAAGATGATGACAACATAATGACCAGGGTCTTCTCAGACCACTTCTCTGTGTCCCTTTGTCAGTTTGGCTGGCTGGTTCTGTTTTACTATCTGCCCCTTTCCTTAGTAATGATAACAACCACAAAACAACAAAGTGATTGCCCTCGTTCTATTTTATCCTTTCAAATTAGTGTTCTTTGATCACATCCCATGAATTGTGGAACAAAGGGTAATTCTCACTGATTGTTTTTTTTTTTTTAGCAATTGAGATTATTTACTTCTTGCTTCAAAAGAAGTTTAGGAGAGTGTTTTTAAATATCTGAGGGTCTGGATATAGTTTTTACTTTTGATTTCTGTTGCTTTTTAAAGTTGTAGTTGATTTACAGTGTTGTTAGTTTCAGGTGTATAGCAAAGTGATTCAGTTATATATATATATATTCTTTTTCAGATTCTTTTCCACTATAGGTTATTACAAGATATTGAGTATAGTTCCCTGTGCTGTACAGTAGGTCCTTTTTGTTTATGTATTTTATATATAGTATCTATTAATCCCAAACTCTTTTTTTTTTTTTTTGCGGTACGCTGCCAGCCTCACTGTTGTGGCCTCTCCCGTTGCGGAGCACAGGCTCCAGACACACAGGCTCAGTGGCCATGGCTCACGGGCCCAGCCGCTCCACGGCATGTGGGATCTTCCCGGATCGGGGCACGAACCCGTGTCCCCTGCATCAGCAGGCGGACTCTCAACCACTGCGCCACCAGGGAAGCCCCTCCAAACCCTTAATTTATCCTTCCCCCTACGCTTTCCCTTTGGTAACCTTAAATTTGTTTGCAGTGTCTGCGAGTTTGTTTTGTAAATAAGTATCTATTGCTTTTTAAAATTAGATTATAGTCATTGAATGTCATTTGTATGCTTTTCATTTTAAAAAAAAATTAATTTTTTCCTTGTGGCCAAACATATGATCAAAATTTGATTACTATTTCATGGATATTTGAAAAGGATATGCACTATTTTTTTTCCAGAGTACAGAGTTCAATTCTTATTACTTTTCTTTTATTCATCTCTCTTATGTCACTTTTGATTATTTTATTCACATAAAGAATGAGAACTGTGTTAAAACACCTTGCTACTCATACCTGTTTGTCTCTGCATACCCAGATGTTTTGACCCTAAGTGTTGTGTTACTATAGTAGTTTGCCCATAGGTAAACCACAGTTAATCTTCACTGTATATTGTACTCTTCACCCTTATAAGGATGTGCTCTACTTAATGTGTAATATTAACTGTTATTTCAACTTTTAAAACAATATAGTAACTCCTGCATATTTAACCATGCATCATGTATTATTTAATCCCAGCAGGAAGCCTCAAATGCCTGACACATAGCTGGTACTCTAATATTTGTTGTGTAAAGAAGTGAATACAAATTAGTTTACTGGGTTACATATATGGTTCCTCAGTCTGTTGTTTCACCCAAGGACAGGCACAAGGGCAAAATTATAGAAAAATTCTCTGAAGTTAATTTATAGAACACATCTCTAACATAGCCCACAGTTTGTCACTAGAAGATTACCTAAACTTTTCAAAAATCAATATTTTGGGTCAGTATTTCTTCTGTTTTCACAAATAATTTTTGTTTGAAGTATAGTTTATTTTATCTTCCTGAATTCAACAAGCTTAAGGTGTTAAAAAAAATTGGTCTTGCTTTATAATGTGTTAAAAAGTGTCCATTATAGCAGTATTGTCTCAAGTGGGAGGTAAGATCATTATTTATATTGAACTTTACTTCTTTACATTTCCAGTTTTTTACTATTTAAAAAAAAGTTTCAATCAGTATTGCTCTTATATGCAATGTTATTTGTCTAAAGCACTCATATAGTAAGAGTCCATCAAATATGCCTCTTTCCATAAACCTGGGAATATTCTTTATTGATCAGCTTGATCAAGGTATATTGGTATCTCTGGATATTGCTATCAAATGATGAGGTAAGACTTTTAGAAAAGACTCCTTTTACCTCATTTCAAAAGAAAATGAAAAATCTCTTGGGATGTTGTCCCTTTCAGATTTTTGATATCTTTAAAAAAATTTTTACTTTATTTATTTTTTTATACAGCAGGTTCTTATTGGTTATCTATTTTATACATATTAGTGTATATATGTCAACCCAATTTCCCAGTTCATCCCACCACCACCACCACCCCCTTTCCCCCCTTGATGTTGATACATTTGTTCTCTACATCTGTGTCTCTATTTATGCCTTGCAAACCAGTTCATCTGTACCATTTTTCTAGATTCCACATATATGCATTAATAGATAATATTTGTTTTTCTCTTTCTGACTTACTTCACTCTGTATGACAGTCTCTAGGTCCATCCACATCTCTACAAATGACCCAGTTTCGTTCCTTTATATGGCTGGGTGATATTCCATTGTATATATGTACCACATCTTTATCCATTCATCTGTTACTGGGCATTTAGGTTGCTTCCATGACCTAACTATTGTAAATAGTGCTGCAGTGAACATTGGGATGCATGTGTCTTTTTGAATTATGGTTTTCTCTGGGTATATGCACAGTAGTGGGATTGCTGGGTCATATGGTAATTCTATTTTTAGTTTTTTAAGGAACCTCCATACTGTTCTCCATAGTGGCTCTATCAATTTACATTCCCACCAACAGTGCAAGAGGGTTCCCCTTTCTCCACACCCTCTCCAGCATTTGTTGTTTGTAGATTTTCTGATGATGCCCATTCTAACTGGTGTGAGGCGATACCTCATTGTAGTTTTGATTTGCATTTCTCTAATAATTAGTGATGGTGAGCAGGTTTTCATGTGCCTCTTGGCCATCTGTATGTCTTCTTTGGAGAAATGTCTATTTAGGTCTTCTGCCCAATTTTTGATTGGGTTGTTTTTGGTTTGTTTGTTTGTTTGTTTTTTGCGGTACGCGGGCTTCTCACTGTTGTGGCCTCTCCCGTTGTGGAGCACAGGCTCCGGACGCGCAGGCTCAGCAACCATGGCTCACGGGCCCACCTGCTCCACGACGTGTGGGATCTTCCCAGACCGGGGCACGAACCCTTGTCCCCTGCATCGGCAGGCGGACTCTCAACCACTGCGCCATCAGGGAAGTGCAGGTTTGTTTTTTTTTTTTAATATTGAGCTGCATGAGCTGTTTATATATTTTGGAGATTAATCCTTTGTCCATTGATTCATTTGCAAATACTTTCTCCCATTCTGAGGGTTGTCTTTTTGTCTTGTTTATAGTTTCCTTTGCTGTGCAAAAGCTTTGAAGTTTCATTAGGTCCCATTTGTTTATTTTTGTTTTTATTTCCATTACTCTAAGAGGTGGGTCAAAAAACATCTTGCTGTGATTTATGTCAAAGAGTGTTCTTCCTGTGTTTTCCTTTGGGAGTTTTATAGTGTCTGGTCTTACATTTAGGTCTTTAATCCATTTTGAGTTTATTTTTGTGTATAAACTATTAGGTGTTAGGGAGTGTTCTAATTTCATTCTTTTACATATAGCTGTCCAGTTTTCTCAGCACCACTTAATGAAGAGACTGTCTTTTCTCCATTGTATATCCTTGCCTCCTTTGTCATAGATTAGTTGACCATAGGTGCATGGGTTTATCTCTGGGCTTTCTATCCTGTTCCATTGATCTATATTTCTGTTCTTGTGCCAGTACCATATTGTCTTGATTACTGTAGCTTTGTAGTATAGTCTGAAGTCAGGGAGTCTGATTCCTCCAGCTTTGTTTTTTTCCCTCAAGACTGCTTTGGCTATTCGGAGTCTTTTTCATCTCTGTACAAATTTTAAGATTTTTTGTTCTAGTTCTGTGAAAAATGCCATTGGTAATTTGAGATTTTTGATATCTTGATATGTGTTTTTTCCCTTATGCATTTTTTTGAAATCAAATATTAATTAATGTATATAAATAGCTTTGATTTAAAATGTAATTATAAGTATTACAATTTTCTGATAAATTTGAATATATGTTAAAATAAAACAGAAATCTCCCCCAAGTACTTACAGTGGAACAGTTGACCACCACACATATAATTACTTTTATACCTATAGTTATTTTTAGTTTAAAATTATTCCAGTTAATCCAGGGATTGACATACCTACTTTACCACCCAAGAAGATCAGAATGATTATATTAGACTCACTGAGGTTGTGAATGGAACTTAGTAGTGAGCGATTTAGTGGATGTGAGATATATGTGGGCCTTCATGGCCCTTCTACTCTAAACACCTGTCAGAGATAGTCTTTCCTTCTTATTTCAAGGACTTTCTAAATCTTACAAGGTTCAAAGAGTTAAATGAGTTCCAGTTTATTTCTAGTCATTTCCCATCAAACTGATATGTGTTCAAATTGCTCACATAGTTGCAATTATTTTTCTTGTGGTAGGAACTTTTAAGATCTACTGTTTTATCAACTTTCTAACATACAATACAGTATTGTTAATTATAGTCACCATGCTGTATCTTACATACCCCAGCCCCCTGCCTTTGGCAACCACCAATCTGTTCCCTGTTTCTATGAGTTTGCTTTTTTTTTAGATTTCACATATAAGAGATCATACAGTATGTCTTTCTCTAATTTACTTCGCTTCAAATTGTTTTTAAGTGTCATTATACAACCTTACTTACAAAATTTTGTTATAACTAGGGCCTGGTTTGGTTTGCCTAAACAGGAGGCTTCTGGTCAGTGTGGTTCCCTATGGACCCATTTTTTGGTGTGTACATTCATTAATGCTTAAGAGCCTCAATGTTAGATGTTAGAGAGACATCTCCACACTCTCCTCCTTAGTGCCGTTCTGTTGTCACAACATCTAATTTTTATATTTGTAGAAGCATATTATATCTCTAAAATTCCTGCAGACGTAGTTAACACTTTTTTTGGATAAAGTGTGCTCAGTGTGGGCTCAAGGTTGTGATCCAGTGCTGACAATCCATATTTTTTTCACAAGGACCAAATTCATTTGAGAACAGAGGATAATCACATTTAGGCCAAATGTAATCGTTCAAATGCAGTTTTAATGAAAAGGAGCTGTGGCCCAGTCTCTTTTCCCCTGACTCAGGCAATGGAACTATGGGATGAGTTTAAAGATTTACAAAATCTTTTCTATTTGCCTCGCTCTGTCTTTCTTTGTCTCTCTCTGTGTGCACATATGTACATTAATATATGTATGCATATCTATTTATTTATCGCTATATAAATATGTGTATATTTATATGTATGTATGTATATATACTTATCTATCTATATATCTAGATAGATAAACTTATTTAACATCAAATGTATATAATAGATATATATGTATAGAGAGAGATAAATAAAAATTCTGATACCTTCATGGAATGACAGTTTTGTTAAGTAACCCAGGAAGTGAAGTCTGAGTTTGGAGTATTGTAGAGTTAAACAATGCATTTTGCCACTAGTGATTTTTATTATTGGATTCTTATATCTCTTGTATATATTCTTTTCCTTCCCTATAAAATGAACAGGCACATGAAGGAAAGAATCATGCTTAGAGCAAATGCTCAATAAATATGGCTGCTCTTATTATTCCCTGTCTTGTGATATTCTGGAAGGTACCCAGAACATGGAACACAGATCTAAACTCCTCTTCTTCCTTTCAGTATTCTGTTTCTTTGAGCCAGTTTCACCTCAGAATACTCTGGCTTCTGTCACTTTGCGTGACAGTTGAACCAAAGACGATTTACTCTTTGTAAAATAAAGGTAAATTGTCATGTTTTCTCTTTTCCCCTTTTAATTTCACCCCAAATTTATAGCTGAGAGTGTAATAGTGTTTCTAGGGTGATGTTCTCAGTGTGTACTGAGCAAAACTGAATATGCAAACATTCACATTTGTTCTGGTCAGCCCTTCTGTTGGATTTGGAGTGATCATTTTTGCATACAGAAACATCAGACTTGGCATTACTTGATCTCTTACCATAGCTCATTGGTAATTACCTGCTAGTGTTCTGTTGCATACACAGTTAAGAAAGGAATGAAATAAAACTAGCTTGGAAGAACTAATCATCAGGAGTCCCTCTAACATTTGATTCAAAGCTGTTCAGCCCATACCCATAGGAGGAAAAGATTCCAGGTTTGATTTTAGCACCTTGAAGTGACACTAACATACTGACAACCACACAGGGCAGACACTCACTGTTTTGGCTTTTCCTTGTAGATTTTGTAATGCTAAGCTTAGATATGTAATGTCTGTAAAGTTGTTGGATAAAAGGAAGCTTTTGCAAAAGTATTTGAGCCAATGTTTTAGAAATGCACTGAAATTTTAGATACTCCCATATAATTTATAACATATAAAAATGGATTCTAGTTTTAAACAATTTGTTATGACTAAAATCTGAATACCGGATGATATATTAAACTTACAGCCATGGATGCCTAGTTAACGTGCCATTCTAACAGAACAAAGAGAAATCTACACAGCACTGTTCTCACTAAATTTGAGCCATTAAAGACTGAAAGATTGACAAGAAGTGTGCAGCTCACCTTGTTTGCTTGTTATAATGTAAGCCAGAGCTGTTTGCTGGGTGATATGCTCAGCTGGTTAAGCTGGAGACATCTTTAGATCTGTATTACACAAAACCTAGAAAGAGCTAAGGTATAATTCTCAAAACCAAGTATACAAAACCTACATTTTAAGCTGCATAAGGGAATTCGGCTTTACAGTATTGACTTCTAATAGACCCCTTGGCACTCAGATTATTATATTGAGATCTTAAAAGCAACATGGCACCTCATTTTAAACAGGCCACTAGCTTGTTCCATACACTGGACATAGAAAGATTCTTTATTTATTTCGGGAAGATATTCAAAATCAGTCTGTCCTCTCTCTATGATAAGTCCTCCTTTAAATTCAATTAACAAGACCTAAATAGCCCATAAATGACTGACATGAGAATTATTAACCACATTTTAATTGCTAAAGGCATCATAGATTTTGGATGGGAACATTTTCAAAGCTGTTATCCAGTGCTTGATGCTCCCATCATATTTTTGGGGGGTTAAGTTAACAATTTTATTCTCTGTAGGAGGAAATTTTCTGAGGTTCACTTACAATGGATCAAGAAACATCTGCAATATGGTGCAGCTAGATTAGTAAACCTGTAATTTAGGACTGAAAATATCGATTTCATTTTTCTCCTCTTGTACTTTCTGCTTTCCTTTTTAATAGTTTCTTACTCATTATTTTTAATTTAGGCAAGGTTACAGACACTGAAGGGTGGAGTAAACTGCTATCTTCAGAGACAGCATTCCAGGGTGAACTTATTTCCTCTCCACTGCAATTATTTACGTTTAAACAATATTTTGTCCTCCAGAAAGATTTCAAATTCATGCAAAGATAATTAGGAGTTATACGCATTCTGTTTTCTCTGTAAACTTTATCATACAGAGATTTATACTAAACCCATTTTTAATTGCTTTGGGCTATAGCACAGTTTTAAATGTAGTCAAACCACCCAGAGACAATATTTTAAAGATCTTTTAGCTTGAACTAGCAAAACATAAATGAGAAACATTACTGGGTATGATTAGGAGTACATCTGATTAAAAGAAGGAAAACAGAGAGGGAAAGAAGAAAATAAACGTAATAAAGAGAGAAGAATTCAGTGGTTGAATAAAGCCATATATACAAAAACAAAACGCGATTTGGCTGGAAATCAGGGGACTTAAAATAACAACCTTACACTAGTGAATTTTCCTGTCTTGGTCTCAGTTTCCTCAGGTGTAAAAGCCCAGATTAGGCAATTTTGTTGGTTACTTCTAGCTTCATTTCTGTGATAACAAAAGGTAACTAGTGCTGGAAGAGGTAGGTGCCCCGGAAGGTCATTTTTGTTCTTAGAGAAAAAGAAAGCTGTTGAGCAAAGACATTTTTTAGAGCCAAAGAAATATAGACCGTTAACCATTCCACGTTTGTATGTAATTTTGATATAGAATACAAAAGAAGAGTTTTTATATGTACTAAATTCTAAGATAGTGGATCTCAAAGTGGAATCCATCTCTTTAAATGTCTCCTGCCACTCCCTTCTGGCTTGCAGAGTTTCTGCTGAAAATCAGGTGTTACCCTTATGGAGATTCCCTTGTATGTTATTTGTTGTTTTTCCCTTGCTGCTTTTATTATGTTTTCTTTGTATTTAATTTTTGATAATTTGATTAATATGTCTTGGCATGTTTTTCCTTGGATTTATCCTGTACGGGACTCTCTGTGCTTCCTGGACCTGATTGACTATTTCCTCTCCCATGTTAGGGAAGTTTCCAACTATAATTTCTTCAAATATTTGATCAGACCCTTTCTTTTCTCTTCTTCTTCTGGGACCCCTATAATTCAAATGTTGGTGCGTTTAATGTTGTCCCAGAGGTCTCTGAGACTGTCCTCAGTTCTTTTCATTCTTTTTTCTTTATTCTGCTGTCAGTTATTTTCACCATTTTATCTTCCAGCTCACTTATCCATTCTTCTGCCTCAGTTATTCTGCTATTGATTCCTTCTAGAGTATTTTTAATTTCAGTTATTGTGTTGTTCATCACTATTTGTTTGCTCTTTAGTTCTTCTAGATCCTTGTTGAATGTTTCTTCTATTTATTCTGTTTCCAAGATTTTGGATCATCTTCACTATCATTACCATGAATTCTTTTTCAGGTAGGTTGCCTATTTCATCTTCATTTATTTGGCCTTGTAGGTTTTTACCTTGCTCCTTCGTCTGTAACAAATTTTTTTGTCATTTCTTATTATTTTTTTATGGGTGGGGCTGTATTCCTCTCTTACTGGTTGTTTGGCCTGAGGCGTCCCACACTGGAGTTTGCAGGCAGTTGGAAAGAGCCTGGTCTTGGTGCTCAGATGAGGACCTCAGGGACACCTCACTCCGATTAATATTCCCTGGGGTCTGAGGTTCTCTGTTAGTCCAGAGGTTTGGACTCGGACATCCCACCACAGGAGCTTAGGCCTGACCTCAGGCCTGGGAACCAAGATCCCACAAGCCAAGTGGCATGGCAAAAAAAAAAAAAAAAAAAAAAGGAACAATATAATTACAAAGAATAAAAAGCAAAATAAAATTAGAAAGATAAAAAATATATTAGGAAAAATAAAATAAAATTGAAACAACTGCAACCAGATAAAATAAAACCACAAGGGAAAAAAAAAGAAAAAAACCCTTGGCTATAGGGGATGGAGTTTAGGCAGGTGTGGAACTTAGGCAAGGGTGGGGTTTAGGGAGCGGCGGGACCTAGGCGGGTTGGGGGTGACCTCTGAGCATGGGATGGGGCCTAGGTGTGATGACGTTCAAGTGTGGGGCGTTCAAGAGGCCCCCTGTGGGGGGGGCCTCTTCTTAGGACCTTTGTGCAGAAGGGGAGAGGCAGCACATCGAAAGGAGGGTCTCCGGAGTATGTAGTTCTGGAGTTTGGAGGTAAGGCCCTGGGTGAGGGTGTGTGGGTGGGGTTTAGGCCTAGCGCAGTTGGAGGGGGTCTCTGAGGGGGCCTCTGAGTGTAGAGTTAGGGCCCTGGGTGGGGGTGTAGCGGCGAGGCTTGGGTTCTGCACGGCAGGAGGGAGGCTCTGAGGTCAGAGGATTAGACCCAGGAGCCCAACGGTTTCCCCGTTGCCTAAATGGACAGGGAAAGTCCTGGCCACATTCCCTTCCGTTCCATCACGCCCCTCCCCCCTGGTCTCCCACAGGGTCTCTCCTGTCCCCTCTGGATCCCTAGCCATGGGTGGGTCCCGCTGGATGTAGGAATTCCACCGTTCCCCCAGCCACCCCTCAGAGGTGCCAGTCCTGTAGGTCTGGACTTTACTTTTGCTCCCCCTTCCTTCCCTCCCATTCCCTCAGGACCCAGGTGGCTGGAGGGTGCCTCGGTTGACAGAGGACCAAGCCCAGGATCTCATCAGGCTCCCAGGGGCCCAAGTGGGCAGGAGAAACCTGGTCACGCTCCCTTTTGATCCTCTGCCCTCCCAGCTGTCCCCCAATTTACCCCTTTGGGCGTGGGATCCCTTCCCCTCCCCGCCAGCTGCCCCTCAGGGGCATCAGTCTCATCCCACCTCCACTCCTCCTCCCCCTTCACTCCTCCCATGCCCCATGTCCTACTCAGTTGCTGGGGTTCCTCCCGTCCCCTTAGGTGTCCATGGTCACCCACCGATGCCTGGTAGGGGCCCTAGTTGTGCGGAGATGCGAATTCTGCGTCCTTCTAGTCTGCCATCTTGACTCCACCCTCCCAACTATGTCCTTAACTGATTTTCTACCTGCTGCATCTGTCCATTTCTGATAGAAGGGTGTTGAAGTCTCCAGCTATGAAAGTGGATTCGTCTGTATATCCTTACAGTTCAACTAGTTTTTGCATCATGTAGTTTGGTGCTCTGTTGTTAGGTTTATCTGCATTAAGGATGTTTATGTCTTCTTGGAGAGTTAATCCCTTTATAATTATACAATGCCCTTCTTTATCCCTGATAATTTTCCTTGCTTTGAAGTCTTTTCCATCTGGAATTAATATAGGCAGACCTTGGAGATATTGTGGGTTCAGTGCCAGTCTACCACAATAAAGTGAGTCACATGAATTTTTTTGGTTTCCCAGTGCATATAAAAGTTATGTTTATACTCTACTGTACTCTATTACGTGGGCAATAGCATTATGACTTTAAAAAGTACATATCTTACTTTAAAAATACTTTATTGCTAAAAAAAATTGCTAACCATTATCTGACAATGCAGTGTTGCCACAATACTTCAATTTGTAAAAACATGCAATATCTGTGAGGTGCGATAAGGCAAAGGGCAATAAAATAATGTATACCTGTATAGCTACTCCTAGTATCTTTTAATTAGTGTTGGGATTTTATATTTTTCTCCATCTATTTACTTTTAATATTTATGTACCTTTATATTTATAGTCTTGTGGGTTTCTTGTAGACAATATACAGTTGGTCTTATTTTTTGACCAACTGATAATCTATCTTTTAATTAGTGCATTTAGACCATTGATGTTCAAAGTGACTATTGATATAGTTGGATTAACATCTACCATATTTGTTACTATTGTCTATTTGTTGCCCTTGTTCTTTGTTCTTATTTTTGTCTTTCACTCTTTTCCTGCCTTTTGTGGTTTTAATTGAACATTTTATGTGATACCATTTTCGCTCTTTCCTTAGCATACCAGTTATACTTCTTTTTTCCTTAAAGTTTGCCATATACATTTACAACTAGTCTAAATCCACTTTCAAATAACACTGTACCATTTCACAGGTATATAATAACAAAATCATCCTAATTTCTCCCTCCTGTCCCTTATATCATTGCTGTCATTGTTTCTTTCCTCTGGCTTCTTTAGGGACTTTATCTTCCATTTTCTGTAACTTGATAATGATATGTCTATGTGTCATTTGTTTGTTTGTTTGTTTTCAGGGGTAGCATTTACATGCTTGATGTTCTCTGAGCTCCTGCATCAGTGGTTTGGTGTCTGACACTAGTTTGGGGAATTTCTCAGTCATTATTGCTTCAAATATTTCTTCTGTTTCTCTCTCTTTCTTCTTCTGGTATTCTCTTTACATAAATGTTACACCTTTTGTAGTTGTCCCACAGTATTTGAATATTCTGTTCTGTTTTTATCAGTATTTGTTCTCTTTGCTTTTCAGTTTTCAAGGTTTCTAATGACATATCCTCAAACTCAGAGATTCTTTCCTCAGCTGTGTCCAGTCTATGAATAAACCCATCAAAGGCATTCTTTATTCATGTTATGATGTTTTTGATCTCTAGCATTTCTTTTTGGTTCTTTCTTAAGACTTCCACCTCTCTGCTTACATTGCACATCTGTTCTTGCATGCTGTCTACTTTATCCATTAGAGACCTGAGCATATTAAGCATGGTTGTTTTAAATTCCTGGTCTAATAATTCCAACATCCCTGCCGTATCTGCTTGCTATCTCCTCAAATTGTGGATTTTGCCTTTTAGTATACCTTGTAATTTTTTCTTGCTAGCTGGACATAATGTACCAGGTAAAAGGAACTGCTGTATATAGGCCTTCAGTAATGTGGCAGTAAGGTGCCAGGGCAGGAAAAGAAATTGGTAATGCGATGATTAGGTCTCAGTCTTTTAGTGAGCCAGTGCCTCTGGACTGTGATGACAAGTGTTTCTCGTTTTTCTTTGTTTTGTTTTTTTTTGATCCCCTCTTAGGTGGGAAAGGATGGCTAGAGTGGCCTGGAATTTGATATTTCCTTTCTTTCACTGTGGAAAGCTTGAGGGGGCTGGAGTTGGGCTTTCCCTTCCCCAGGTCAGTGAGGCCTTGTTAAGAAGAAGAGCGCTCTACATATCTCAAAATTATTCCTTTTCCCCTCCCCATGCCTGAAACACAACTGGATTTTTTTTTTCTCATATTTACTAAGAACCTCTTTGAGTTCCCTGTGGTAACTCTCACAATATTCCAGGGCCCCTTTATGCCTGGGTTCCCCTGGAGTTCTAACTCTCAGAGTTGTCCACACTGAGCCTCCAGCAGTTCATCAATTACAGTTCAGGTTTCCCTGCCCCAGTTCTACTTTGTGCTCTTGAGTCTCTGTTCCACTAAGCCACTACTCTTTATACTTGCCTGTCTGTCTCTCTATCCTTGGGGCCAGCAGTTCGTTCTGTGTCCTCCCCTCTCTTTGAGATCCAAGAAGAGTTGTAGATGTCTTAGTTTGTTGAGCTTTTTACTTGTTGTTAAGATGAGTAGTGACTTCCAAGCTCCTTATATGTGGAATCAGAAGTGTTTTTTTTTTAAACCATGAGTAGCTCAGTAAAGAATATAACAACTGCTAGTACAATTTGCTGCCACTGAATTGATTTGTACTAAGGCACCAGCAATTTTACCTGTTATTGTTTTTTGTATAATTATGGCAAATTTCAAATACTAAAATAGCAAATAATGTGTTAGTATTACTATAAAAAGTTTTGACCCTGTGGATCCCTGAAGGAATCTCAGTATTCCCTAGGGGTCCTTGGGAAAAGGACCTTTCCCTTGGGAAAGGGAAAAACTTAAAACCAAGATTACTACCCAGCAATGATCTCATTTGGATTTGAAGGAGAAATTAAAACCTTTACAGACAAGCAAAAGCTAAGAGAATTCAGCACCACCAAACCAGCTTTACAAAAAATGCTAAAGGAACTTCTCTAGGAAGGAAACACAAGAGAAGGAAGAGACCTACAATAACAAACCCAAAACAATTAAAAAAATGGGAATAGGAACATACATATTGATAACTACCTTAAATGTAAAGGGATTAAATGCTCCAACCAAAAGACATAGACTGGCTGAATGGATACAAAAGCAAGACCCATATATATGCTGTTACAAGAGACCCACTTCAGACCTAGGGACACATACAGACTGAAAGTGAGGGGATGGAAAAAGATATTCCATGCAAATGGATATCAAAAGAAAGCTGGAGCAGCAATTCTCATATCAGACAAAATAGACTTTAAAATAAAGACTATTACAAGAGACAAAGAAGGACACGACATAATGATCAAGGATCAATCCAAGAAGAAGTTATAACAATTGTAAATATTTATGCATGCAACATAGGAGCACGTCAATGCATAAGGCAAATGGTAACAGCCATACAAGGCGAAATAGACAGTGACACAATAATAGTGGGGGATTTTAACACCCACTTACACCAATAGATCATCCAGACAAAAAATAAGGAAACGCAAGCTTTAAATGACACAATAGACCAGATAGAGTTAACTGATATTTTTAAGACATTCCACCTGAAAGTGGAAGAATACACTTTCTTGTCAAGTGCACATGGAACATTCTCCAGAATAGATCACATTTTGGGTCACAAATCAAGCCTTGGAAAATTTAAGAAAATTGAAATTGTATCAAGCATCTTTTCTGACCATAATGCTATGAGATTAGAAGTCACTTACAGGAAGAAAAGTAAAAAACACAAACACGTAGAGGCTAAACAATCAAGATATCTCTGAAGAAAGAAAAGAAGAAATAAAAAAATATCTAGAAACAAATGACAACGAAAATATGATGATCCAAAACCTATGGGACACAGCTAAAGCAGTTCTAAGAGGGAAGTTAATAGCAATTCAAGCTCACCTCAAGAAACAAGAAAAATCTCAAACAGTCTTACCTTACACCTAAAGCAACTAGAAAAAGAACAAAGAAAACCCAAAATTAGTAGAAGGAAAGAAATCATAAAGATCAGAGAAGAAATAAGTGTAGTAGAAACAAAGAAAACAATAGCAAAAAATCAATAAAATTAAAACCTGGTTCTTTGAGAAGATAAACAAAACTGATAAACATTTAGTGAGACTCATCAAGAAAAAACGGGAGAGGATGCAACTCAATAAAATTAGAAATGAAAAAGGGGAGATTATAATCAACACCGCAGAAATACAAAAGATCATAAGAAACTACTACAAGCAACTCTATGCCAATAAAATGGACAATCTGAAAGAAACTGACAAATTCTTGGAAAAGTACAACCTTCTAAGATTGAACCAAGAAGAATTAGAAAATATAAACAGACCAATCACAAGTAATGAAATTGAAACTGTAATTAAAAATCTTCCAACAAACAAAAGTCAAAGACCAGATGGCTTCACAGGCGAATTCTATCAAACATTTAGAGAATAATCAACACCTATCCTTCTCAAACTCTTCCAAAAAATTGCAGAGGGAGAAACACTCCCAAACTCGTTCTATGAGGCCACCATCACCCTGATACCAAAATCAGACAATGATATCACACAAAAATAGAAAATTATAGACCAATATCACTGATGAACATAGATGCAAAAATCGTCAACAAAATATTAGCAGACAGAATCCAACAACACATTAAAAGTATCATACACTGTGATCAAGTGGGATTTATCCCAGGGATGCAAGGGTTCTTCAGTATACACAAAACAATCAATGTGATACACAGTATTAACAAATTAAAGTATAAAAACCATATGATCCTCTCAATATATGCAGAAAAACCTTTTGACAAAACTCAACACCCATTTATGATAAAAACTCTCCAGAAAGTGGTCATAGAGGGAACCTACCTCAACATAATAAAAGCCCTATATGACAAACCCACAGCAAACATCATTCTCAGTGGTGAAAAACTGAAAACATTTCCACTAAGATTAGGAACAAGACAAGGATGTCCACTCTCATCACTATTATTCAACATAATATTGGAAGTCCTAGCCACAGCAATCAGAGAAGAAAAAGAAAGAAAAGGAATACAAATTGGAAAAGAAGAAGTAAAACTGTCACTGTTTGCCAGCGACATGACGCCATGCATAGAAAATCCTAAAGATGCCACCAGAAAACTACTAGAACTAATCAGTGAATTTGGTAAGGTTGCAGGATACAAAATTAATGCACAGAAGTCTCTTGCATTCCTATACAATAACAACGAAATATCAGAAAGAGAAATTAAGGAAAAAATCCCATTTCCCATCGCAACAAAGAGAATAAAATACCTAGGAATAAATCTACCTAAGGCGGCAAAAAACCTGTACTCAGAAAAGTATAAAACACTGATGAAAGAAATCAAAGATAACATAAACAGAGGGGGATATATACCGTGCTTCTGGATTGGGAGAATCAATACTGTGAAAATGACTATACTACCCAAAGCAATTTACAGGTTCAGTGCAATCCCTATCCAATTAGCAATGGCATTTTTTGCCGAATTAGAAGAAGAAATTTACAATTTGTATGGAAACACAAAAGAGTCCGAATAGCCAAAGCAATCTTGAGAAAGAAAAGCAGAACTGGAGGAATCAGGCTTCCTGACTTCAAACTATACTAGAAAGCTACAGTAATCAAGATAGTATGGTACTGGCACAAAAACAGAAATATAGATCAATGGAACAAGATAGAAAGCCCAGAGATAAACCCACACACATATGGTCACCTTATCTTTGATAAAGGAGGCAAGAATATACAATGGAGAAAAGACACCTTCTTCAATAAGTGACACTGGGAAAAATGGACAGCTACATGTAAAAGAATGAAATTAGAGCACACCCTAACACCATACACAAAAATGAACTCAAAATGGATTAAAGACCTAAATGTAAGGCCAGACACTGTAAAACTTTTAGAGGAAAACATAGGCAGAACACTCGATGACATACATCACAGCAAGATACTTTTTGATTCACCTTCTAGAGTAAGGGAAATAAAAACAAAAATAAACAAATGGGACCTAATGAAACTTCAAAGCTTTTGCACAGCAAAGGAAACCATAAACAAGATGAAAAGGCAACCCTCAGAATGGGAGAAAACATTTGCAAATGAAGCAACTGACAAAGGATTTATCTCCAAAATATACAACGGAGTTGGCTCAATTTCACAAAAACAAACAACCCCATCCAAAGATGGGCAGAAGACCTAAATAGACATTTGTCCAAAGAAGACATACAGATGGCCAACAAATGCATGAAAAGATGCTCAACATCACTAATCATTAACGAGATGCAAATCAAGACCACAGTGAGGTATCACCTCACACAGGTCAGAATGGCCATCATCAAAAAATCGACGAACAATAAATGCTGGAGGGAGTGTGGAGAAAAGGGAACCCTCTTGCACTGTTGGTGGGAATGTAAATTGATATAGCCACTATGGAGAACAGTAGGAAGGTTCTTTAAAAAACTGAAAATATAACTACCATATGACCCAGCAATCCCACTAATGGGCATATACCCTGAGAAAACCATAATTCAGAGACATGTACCATAGTGTTCATTGCGGCACTATTTACAATAGCCAGGACATGGAAGCAACCTAAATGTCCATCAACAGATGAATGGATAAAGAAGATGTGGCACATATATACAATGCAATATTACTCGGCCATAGAAAGGAATGACATTGAGTTATTTGTAGTGAGGTGGATGGACCTAGAATGTGTCATACAGAGTGAAGTAAGTCAGAAGGAGAAAAACAAATACCATATGCCAATGCATATATATGCAATTTAAAAAAGGAGTACTGATGTACCTAGTAGTGGGGCAGGAATAAAGACGCAGATGTAGAGAACAGACTTGAGGGCACAGGGGGGATGGGGAAGCTGGGATGAAGTGAGAGAGTAGCATTGATGTATACACTACCAAATGTAAAATGGATGGCTAGTGGTAAGCTGCTGCATAGCACAGGGAGATCAGCTTGGTGCTTTGTGATGACATAGAGGGATGGGATAGGGAGGGTGGGAGAGAGGCTCAAGAGGGAGGGAATATGGGTATATATGTATACATATAGTTGATTCACTTTGTTGTACAGCAGAAACTAACACAACATTGTAAAGCATTTATACTCCAATAAATATGTGGGAAAAAAAAGGACATAGTTGAACTTAACGACACCAGCAATGAACTGGATATAATTGACATCTGTAGACTACTTTGTCAAACAACAGCAGAGTGCACATTCTACTCAAACTCATATGGACTGTTCATCAAGTTAGATGAAATTCTGGGCCATAAGACACACTTTAATAAATTTAAAAGAATAGAAATCAGAGAGTATCTGCTCTCAAACTGTAATGGAACAAATTTTTAGTCACTGACTGAAAGATAACCGGAAATTTCTAAAATACATGGAGAGTAAACAACACAGTTCTGAATAACACATGGGTCTCAAAGAGGAAATTTCAAGGAAAAAAGATTTTGAACTAAATGAAAATGAAAACAAACCTTACCAAATTTGTGAGATGCAGTAAAAACAGCACTGAGAGAGAAATTTATGCCATTGAACACATATATTATAAAAGAAGAAAAATCTAGAATCAATAGTCTAATTTTCTTTCTTAGGAAACTAGAAGTGGAAAAACAAATTAGATCTAAAGTAAGCAGCAAGCAAGAAAGAAGTGTTTCTACAGAAATGAATGAAATTGAAAACAGAAAACCAATAGAGAAAATAAATGAAGCCAAAAGCTTGTTCTTCACAAAGACCCATAACATGATAAACCTCTAGCCAGGCTAACTAAGAAAAAAGAGAGCAGACACAAATTACTAAAACAGACATGAAAGGGGGAACATCATTATAGCACTTATGAACATTAAAAGGATAATTAAAGGAATACTATGAACAACTCTTTGCTCACATTTTGATAGACTAGCTGAAATGAACCAATTCTTAGAAAAACACAATTTGCCAAAACTCACACAAGACAAAATAGACAAACTTAATAAGCCTACCTCTATTAAATAAACTAAATCAATAATTAATAACCTTCCAAAATAGCACTGGGCTCAGATGGGTTTACTGGTGAATTCTACTAAACATTCAAGAAAAAAATTATACCAAATTCTCTACAATATCGTTCAGAGAATGGAAGCAGGTGGTATACTTCTTAAATCATTCTGTGAGACCCGTTTTAACCTAATACCCAAATCAGGCAAAGACATTATAAGAAAAGAAAATTCCAGACCAGTATCTCTCATGAATGTAAATGCAAAACTATGGAAACAGTAAAAAAGATCGGTGATTTCCAGGGCCTGACTGTGGGAGGAGGGATGTTCGGAGGGACACAGAGGATATTTAGGGCAGTGAAAATACTCTGTATCATACTATAAGGATGGATACATGTCATTACACATAGGTCCATACTCACAGAATGTATTAACACCAAGAGTAAATCCTGTGGTAAACTGTGGACTTTGACTGATTATGATGTATCAGTGTAGTTCATCAATGGTAATAAAAGTGCCACTCTGGTGGAAGATGCTGATAATGGTGGTGGTACGTAGGGAGCCCTGTGCATGTGTCAGGGAGTATATGGGAAGTCTCATCACCTTCCTCTTAATTATGCTGTGAACCTAAAACTGCTTTAAAAAGTAAAATCTTAAAAAAACAAAGTTCAGTTTACATCCGTAAGGAACCAAAAAAAAGATAATTTTAATAAATCTCAGCCTTTGAGTACACATCTTTTTAACATTCTGTGTGACAAAATCAGATGTGCACATAAAGCACTTCCGCTGTCTTCTGAAGTAGTTGTTTGGGCGGAACTAGCTGTTTTTCACATGAGGTACCATTTTTCAAACTCTCTTATCTGTGAGAGACTGAGTTTCCTACACATACTTTAACCATCACAACAAATCACAACAGATTGAATTCAGAGGAAAATAGAACTCTGGTGTCTTCTATCAAGCCAGACATTGATAAGTTTTGCAAAAATGGGAAATAATGATACAGTTCCCACTAAGTTATTTTAAAATTACTTTTATTATTTTTATAAAAATATGCTCTTCATGTGAACATGTTATATAGGTTATTTAAATGAATTAAACAAATATTTTTAAATTTCTCAGTTTTTGTTTTGAAATCTGCTAAATATAAATAGATAAAATCCACATAAACAAAGGCCTTTAGTGGTCTTCAGTAATTTTTAAGGATGTAGAGGGATTGTGAGACCAAAAAATGTAAGAATAGCTCTTCTATGTCGTCTCCTGAAAATTAATAGCAGCACATCTGATTGCATTTTTTTTCCTGAAGATGCCTTTTCTGCAATAAAAGTTTACCAGTTTCTCAGGACAAAATATGAGAAAGAACCATCTTTTGGAAGAGCCATGCCTTAACTTCTGTCAGAGTCCTGGAGCTTCCCAGAAGCCAGTATTTTAGGTTTGAGGACAAGGGAAAATGCTAGAATTATGCCACTGACCTTGGAACACATTTTTGAAACACCCAGAATCTCTAATTCTTCCTTTGGTTTTATTTTTTCATCCTGCTTTAAAATCATGAAAACACCTGGAGGATTTTTAATAGGGTTGTGTATAGTGAAAATGATTAAGGTGGCATATTGGGAGGTAGAGATTATTTCCTTTGGTCCTTCATCAATTCGAAAAAGTTCAAGGAGGCCTTCACAGGAAGTATATGAGCCAGTGGATAAGTTTGCTAAGGCATCAATTCATCTTAGCTCCTGAAATAACATTGAAACAATAATAAAAGGTAAAATCAGCCAGTGGAAATAGGTGTAATGGATTGTGTAAATGAAGCATAACATGCATTATTAGAGTTGACTACATGTGAACTGCACTTAGGCCAGACCTTATTGCTAATTTCCCAAGTTATACCGGGGAGTTGAATGAAAGGCAGTAGATTATCAGACTGCTCTGAGCTGGGCAGGACTCTGTGAGTGAATAGTGATTTATTGGTTTGTATGCCATTCCATACCTCCTGGGAGGAAATTCTGGTTGGGAGTACATCACAAATTATAAACGTGTCCTCTCCGCAGCCAAATCTTCCTTTCTTCCTCTTCTGTTTTTGCAGAGTACTTTATGATATGCTAAACTGAACTGCACTGGGTGTTCCCTTGATGGAGCTTGAACAGTCCCTCACGGATGTTTCCAGTGTAACTGTGGAAGTAGATAAAAAGTCAATTTGTAATATGCATGGGGTGCTTCTGAATGTCAGGCTCTGAACTAGGCTCTGTGGCGGAGAGCGCAAGAAGCCAGAAGAAACTAGTTTCTCCCCAGTAGGGGCTTGCAGCCCACTAGGACATCATTGATGCAGCAAAGTGTGAGAAAGTGTAGGATTTATAAATTCTTCCAAAGCAGACTACACGACTATCAGAGGGGAAGTCACAGAGTAGTAATTGGTAGCCTGAGTATAACACAAAGACTGCAATGACATGTTTTTAAAAAGCCTTTAAAAAAACTATAAAGTATTTTAAATATATTGCTCACACAGTGATGTGGTAGTCCTCTCTTTTATCACTGTGCACATTTAAATGTTAATATTTGGCTTTACTTCCTTCAAAATCTTGTCCCTCTCTGAGCATGTGTTCTTGGTTCTTTTGTAAAAATAGGGTCCTACAGTATGTGATGACACTCTACAATCTCTCAACCCCATACATGCTCCTCTTCAGTTCTTTCCCATCTCTGTGAATGCAACACCTTCTACTAGTAGATTCTAGTTATATAAGCAGGACATGGAGTTATTTAAAATATCTTTTTCCTCTGTCCTCATATCTAGTCCACCCCAATCCTGGTGATTTTATTACTAAAATACCTCTCAGATCTAGAGAGTTATTTTCAGCTATACTACAACTGTGGCTGTCAATGGTCACCTTACCACCACGTTTCACTCGCGCTGCTACAATGACCTTCCAACTGCTCTAATTCCCATTCACACTTTGCCCTCCAAACTATTCTCTGTCACTCTAGTGATCTTTGTGAACTGCACATTTGATCCTTAAACCATGCAGTGGCTTCCCTTTACACTTCAGATGAAGGTAAATCTATCATAGATTTAAGACCCTGCAACATCTTACTTTTTTAGCAACATCTTGCATCAGTCATACTGTGCCTCAAGGCTGCTGTGTGTAGTTGTGTATGTTGCATACTGTACAGCTCCAGGAAGCATTTGACATATTTTAGTCTGTGTGAAGAAGGCCCCTAGATTTTGCAGTATCGTGATCCATACATCCATGTGAGGTAGCATTGCTCCCTCCACTCCTTTGGCTGTCCAACTCTACTGGCCCTGTTTTGCGTTCTGCAATGTATCCTCTCTCTCTCTTTTTTTTATCATAAGGCACTTTTCTCCTGTTCTTAGTTCCTCTTGGAATGTTCTTCTATCCCCTCTTACCAAGTTAACCTCAAGCCATGTTTCAAATCTCTGCTTAGTCTTTGGACCTTCATTTGAGTCAAGTATCCTTATTATACTTAGTAATAGGTCCATATAAGCTGTCCTTTATATCATGTAATTATTTGACTAATACTTGTCACTTTCACCAGCCTGTGAAAGGTGGGCAGCGTGTGCCATTTGTTCATCGTCATATGACAAATAGGCGACACATAGAAGGAGCCTATTAAATGTTATCAGTGGGTGAATTTATGATGTTTGTACCTCTCTTTTCCACATATCGATTTATTATATATACTCTTGTACAGAATGCCTTTGCTAGTTCCATATTAGTTCACAATACATATTCCATAGCTAGCTAATCTCATTTGTTGGACATATTCATTGTTTCCAGTATTCCAGTATTGTTCACGTTCCTTCTTTTACCTTATTAGTCATCAGTGGGATTGGGAGAGAGGGCTTGTGCAGAGATAAGAATGTTTTTTAGATGGAAAGAAAAGCATGTTAAATGATATAGTTAGGAGGTAACAAGAGTTAGCAGGGAGGTGGGCTTGGCAGCGTCAGAAACAGCTTTGACATGTAATCAAAAGTAAGCTTCTTATGAAGAGGAAATGAGAAAAATTACTATTAGTTGAAAGCCTTGAAGTTTGGAGTGAAGTGTTTGGCTCCTGCCATATTGCTAAGTTTGACTAAATTGCTTGGTTTGGGATGAGTATAATGAGTGCAGAAGCTCCTTATTTAATAAAAAGAGACAATATTTTTTACCTCTTTTCCCTTTTTCCAAACTAATTATGTAATATCATCTTGCTTTTTCACCTCTAATTTCCCATTTTGGCCAATTTAGGGCTACCAAGACATACTGAGAACATCAAAGAAGCAACTGTAACATACTTAGTCAATATACAAATAAGGTTTGGGATCCTATCAGCCAAACATCAAATGTCAACACTGTCATTGGTGAGTGAGAGTATTGATGTGGTAAAGATCAGAGTTGTATCAGTTGGTCAAAGAGAATTCAGAGTATCAGAATTTAATGACCATCTACAAACATTGGATTGATGAAAATAGAGGAAGCAAGACTCCTTGGTGTTGGATGGGAAAATATCAGACGGAGACTCATGCCTCCATGAAGTGAAAGTTAATAGTGAAAGCTACAGAGGACAGCTTAGGATAGGGAAGTAGTTCTCTTGCCACCAGTTGTTTCAGTCTTTTGAACTTACCTGTGTTATTATAGGAAAGAGTGCTCTGGATAGCAGTGGTAATTAAAAGAATATTCTTTTGAGGGGTGTCTGAATAAATTTGGCTACATGTTGAAAAAACTCAACTACAACTGCTTTAATCAATAAAGAAATTCCTTGCCGTCATAACTAGAAAGTCTGAGGTAAGGTAGTTTGCAGGGGATGTCTGTTCAGTGGCTCAATGATATCATCCAGGACCCTTTCCTTTCCATCTCTCTGTTCTACAATCCCATTTCAAAATGGTGGCAGCAGTTCCACCACATCTAGACAGGATAAGAAGATACAGTATATCTTGCTATGCAGTCAGTAAAAAAAAGAGGAGGTATTTCAGAGTCCCATCCAACAGATTCCTACGCATGTATGAAGAGCATTATATGACCAGTCTGTTCTTGAGCCAATTATTGGAAAAGGGATGAGCTTATCATTATTAGCTTAGAGGAATGATTAGGGGTAGAGATGACATGGGGTAGTCAAACACAGTAAGCAATATAGCAAGCAGCATATGTTATTGAAGTAATAAAAAGTTGTTAAAGTATTTGAATTCTGATTAATGAAGATGATTTATGGTAGAGTTGATAAGAATTTGTATATCTAGATTTCTTTATTGAAAGAGATGTGGCTTGAATTTTATGAATTTTCATAACATAGGTATTTTGGCAGTGTTATTTATATAATTATTTCCAATTTTTTTTCCCTCATAATGTGTTTCTTCAAATATAATCTATTAAATCACTGAGGAAAGATTCTCATTCATTCATTTATTTATTCATTATAGGTTCTGGAGATAGAATACTGTAAAAGAGAAAATTCTGTCTTCATGGAGTTTATACTTACTGACAAGAGGTGGAAAATTAAAAAGCAAAAAAATATGTAAAAAATATAATTTCCAATATTAATAGTTGTCTTTCAAAACTGAAAAATCTCCGTATCACACAAGACACTCAAGTAACTACTTCTTCTGACAGGCATTTTAGTAAAAGTACATATCAATTGTAATTAAATCAAATTACCACCTTGATCAGCATTTGGTCGTGAAGAACCTGTGGCCCACCAGCACTTCATAGTACATGGATTGAGAACCACTAGCTGGATGACCTTGGGCCAATTATTTAACCTTCCTCTATGGTCCAGTTGCCTTGTCTTTAAGGTAGAGTCATATTCCCTATTTTAAGGCATTTCTGGATGATTAAATGAGATGATGTCTGTAAAAAGTTTAGAACAGTGCCTGGCACATGTAAGTGGAGTGTGTGTATAAAATAAATAAAATTAAATTAATAAAATAAATGCATCTTATGAAACAGGAGGTAAAATGTGCTTCTGCCTTAATTCCTTTCCATCGTATTAGGTGGTTAGAAATGGCTTTAGTGTATTTAGTTCAATATTCTCATATTAAATGAGAGGGAATGAAGCTGAGAGAATGGGCAGTATTTCAGCCAGAATTAGGCCTGAGGTCTTTCTCATGCCTATCCAGTGCTCTTTCCAGTATTTTATTCTGTCATGATTTCCATGCACACATTTGTAAGTATATACATCCTCGGGAATTCAGAAACCTGCCTCTGTCTGAGGGTTACTTCTTCAGGACCTGTAAGCTCCTCTTTCCTGGAGCTGTAGTCACTACTTCACTTTTACCCTGGGGTCTGGATAAGGCGTTCGTTTGGTAAGAAGTGGGTGTTTTCAAAGCCAAGATACTGTGGTTAACTCAATGGGCAGTTCATGTAGTGGTGCTTTTGGTTAAAGTCCTAATTAGCCTTCTGTAGCTAATGAGTTTGGGGGTTATAAATCTACTCATTATTATGAATGATAGGGCCAGTGCTTAAAATTTGCCAGTGTTGCACTAAGACATAATTATTTATGAAGAGGCCTTGCCCCAGAAATGGAAATCATAATAATTAGATTTAACCTTTCTGTGGCTTATGTATTTTTTTTTTCCCCAGGGAAACAGATGTTTAGAGGGTACTAATTACTAGTAGTGGAAAGTTTCCTACCCAGACAAATCAGAAAGTCAGGAGGCTAACTCCACCACTTAGCTGTGAGCCTTCAGAAAAGAAGCAATACCAGAGGCTTTCTGTCTGTTAATGGCAGATTTGTGCTACATAATGTCACCAGCTGAGAATCCTCAGAGCTTTGTTTCTTCAGAAAACAATGGATGTTTTTTTAAGGTGCTTTTCTTTTTTGTTTTTAATTGAAGTATAGTTGATTTACAGTGTTGTGTTAATTTCTGCTGTACAGCAAAGTGATTCAGTTATACATATATATACTTTTTTTTTTTTTTTTTGCGGTACGTGGGCCTCTCACTGTTATGGCCTCTCCCGTTGCGGAGCACAGGCTCTGGCCGCGCAGGCTCAGAGGCCATGGCTCACGGGCCCAGCCACTCTGCGGCATGTGGGATCTTCCTGGACCGGGGCACGAACCCGTGTCCCCTGCATCGGCAGGCAGACTCTCAACCACTGCGCCACCAGGGAAGCCCAATACATTCTTCTTATATGCTTTTCCATTATGGTTTATCAGAGGATATTGAATATAGTTCCCTGTGCTATACAGCAGGACCTTGTTGTTTATCCATTCTGTATGTAATAGTTTCCATTTGCTAACCCCAAGCTTCTAGTCCGTCCCTCCCCTATTCCTCTGCCCCCTCCCCCTTGGCAGCCACAAGTCTGATCTCTATGTCTGTTGAGTCTGTTTATGTTTTATAGATTGGTTCATTTGTGTCATATTTTAGATTCTACATATAAGTGATATGGTATTTGTCTATCTCTTTTTGACTTACTTCACTTAGTATGATACTCTCTAGTTGCATCCATGTTGCTGCAAGTAGCATTATTTTGTCCTTTTTTATGTATTCCATTGTATAAATGTACCACATCTTCTTTATGCATTCATCTGTTGATGGACATTTAGGTTGTTTCCATGTCTTGGCTTTTGTGAATAGTGCTGCTATAAAGATAGGGGTGCATATATCTTTTTGAATTACGGTTTTGTATGGACATATGCCCAGGAGTAGGATTGCTGGATCATGTGGCAACTCTAATTTTAGTTTTTTGAGGGACCTCTTTGCTTTTTTCCAAAGTGGCTGCACCAACTTACATTCCCACCAACAGTACAGGAGGGTTCCCTTTTCTTCACATAAGGTGCTTTTCATAAATGGTAACATCGATATAACAAACGCATTTCCAAGAGATTATTAATTTGGTTGAAACTGGACCATGAATAATGTTATATCAGGAAAAGAATGTGGAAATTACCCCTTTTGGTCAAGATCCTGAGCTTTATGGTCAAGTATGGGCTGGCCCAAGAGTTCTACAGCTAGTGGCACATCACCAACTGACACATGGGTATTCAATTCCTCAGAGTTATATCCAGTTTTCTTGAATCAAGTAGTATAACATGCATTCATTAAACTTAATGAAAATTTAATTAAAAATCCTGTTTCTAAGATTAAAAGATATTGCTGGGGGTCTTTGTGGCTAAAGATGTTGTTTTTGGATTTTAATATAATAATACAATTAAATTAGAACTGCGATGATCTTTAGAGACTGTCTAAATTAATTTGGTCTAGTGCTAGACCCAACTCTTCATTTTAGATGAGGACACCAAGGTAGTGTGATAGGTTACGTGAGGTGAAATGCTAGATGCTTGTTAGTGGCAGAGCTGAAACTAGGACATAGATCTCCTGGCTTCTAGTTCAGTATGCTTCCAGCTACACCTTAAAGCCATCAGGTTGTCTTCAGCTAGTCAAAATATTCATCCTGCTGCTAATCTCCCACAAACCCTTGCCTCACATCTCCCATCTTCCCTGTAACACGGCTTTCTCCCCATCTAGCCCAGCTGAGGAAGGATGCACTGGCAATTTTATAGAAACATTTTCAAGTATTAATATTGCCCCTAAAAAAAGAGGTGTGCAATACATAGGTCTTTGTGCTTCTTAGTCACACTGCATGCTTTTATCGTTGGTACCCTAGCATGATGGGTGTGAATATGGCTTCTGAAGTCTGACTGCTTAGGTTCAAATCTCACTGCCCTCATTTGTAATCTATGTGACCTTGAGTAAGCAACTCTGCTTCAGTGTTCTCATGTAAAAAAACCCTGAGGTTATTAATGGTAAAAACCTCACATATTTTTGTTAACATTAAGTAAACTGATATTCAGAAAGCATTTAAGAAAGTGCCTGGTACACAGTATGCACTTAGTAAAAGGTAGCTACTATTTTTTATAGTATTAGGCAGAAACAAATCAATGTGTAAAATAATATGGATTAAAAATGCATTAAACTTCCAAGTACAATGCATAAATAAGCCCTTATATTCATTAGTCATCACGACAACCCCAAATTGGACATTAGCCCAATTTTATACACAATAGCACCAAGATCCAGAATGATTATATCACTTGCTCAAAGCTCCACAACTGGTTACTGACGGCGGCTTCCATAACTCAGATTGTTGGTACGTTTGAAGCTCAAGCTTTTGCCTTTCTATTGATCCAGATTCCAGAGGCCAGTGATGGTCCACTAGGTTTTCTGTGAATTTTTTTTAAAGCTTTTTTTCTCTAAAAAAAAAATCATAATTGATTGACAAGTAGTGCTAGCTGAGTAGGGTTTCCAGAGGTAAGGCTCAAAAAGGCTAAGGTTGTATTGCGTCAGGTTATAATACAATCCATAAGGTTGTATTATAAGGCTTCGGAGGATTCTCAGCTTCGGAGGATTCTCAGCACTGGAACACACCTGGCCAAAGGGATGGCAGGAGATAGGTCTGAATTAAAAGGGCAGCCACTTCCACCTCCTGACTCAGGCCATTCTTTAAGGTCCACACTGACAGGGTTGCTCTCCAATAACGATCACCCACAGAATGACACCATCTGGCAAATGTCAGAGGAGAGGGGACAGGAGGAACAGCTGCTGGACTTCAGCTGCAGTCATCTGCCTATGTTGCCAGTGACTTGAAAATGATTGGGCAGGGAGGGTTGATGCTTCCAGCTGAGTGAATATGCCGTAATGCCCAGTTCCATCTTTTTTTAGATTTTTAGATTTTAATAGAGATACTCCTTCAAAGATTCCTGGCATCCTCATGTATTCTTTTGTATGTGGAAGTTAGATTGATGCCTGTAATTCCAGATGTTTTGAAATTGAACACATGGTTTCTTCAGCTCAACCTCTTTACTCCCCAAAATCAGAAGTGTCCCTGTTTCAACAAATAATACTCTAATCTACCAAGGTGGGCAAACCAGAAATATGTATGTTATCTTTGATACCTTGTCTTTTACCCTTTATGACTCAGACTAAGTTGGGTCCTTTTTTTGTGCTCTCATAATACTGTGTGAATTTTGGTTCATAGAATTTATTGAAGTTTGTGATCATTCATTTATATTGTGACTATTTCATGAATATATATATGTATGTGTGTGTGTATATATATATATATATATATATATATATAACTTCACTGGCCTGAAAGCTCCATGAGAGTAGGAATCATGTCTATGTTTACTCATCAGTGCTTACATACTTGTTTATGCTATAACTCAGTGTTTATTACATAGTAAGGGCTCTAAAATTAATTGCTTAACAAGTCTTGAACAAATCTTCACTTTCCTTGCTTCATTATTTTCAATGCCTTGTCTTTAGAAAAGGATTTGCTAATAATGGCAACAATAAAATGGGAATCAGCCAACCCTGGAAATGGTAAGATCGCCATCACTGGTTTTCACCATCATCTGGATGGTCTTCTGTCATCTTGAATTTAGAGGAGTTTGGATTAGGTGATCTTTAGGTCCACCCCCAACACCGTGGCTTATTATTCCATTGTGCTCACTAAGGCCTTATAGATTGGTATAGCGATACCCTCTTTGCATTGGGGTGTCAAGAAACTTGGATTTCAGTGCAGATCTCAGTGACCTTGAACAACTCACTTCTATTATCTGCAACCCTGTTTCCTCATCTTAAAGTGGAATGCATTAGTAAGGATGGGTTAAATTATTCAGAAGTAACAAGTAACCATAGTAACTCAAAATTTAATACAGTAAAGTTACCTTTTCACTTATTTTGCATGTCCCATGGGGTTGGACAGAGAGGTCTGCTCCACAGTCACTTGGGCAAGGAGATGGAGGCTTCTCTCTCTTGCAGTTGAGCCATTGTGAACATGCGTCTTCCCCACTTGCCATCTCACCTCATCAATAGAAGAGAGAGAGTTGGGAATTGTGTATGAGCTTGTTACTGCCTCATCCTAGAAGTGATATCTTTCATTGGCAAGGATCAGTCCTTGGTCCCCTCTAACTGTAAGAAAGCTGAGAAATAGAGGAGAACAGATGAAATATTTGGAGTGTGTGACTTTGTCTTTCACATGAGGGGATTTTGATTTTTTGTTTTATTTGCTTAAGCAGTGGAAGCATTTCTTTTAATGAAATATATAAATATGTAAAGCAAATAAGAGTGAAACTGTACTAATGGAAGCAGTGCTGGAGAGGCCTGGGTCTCTGCCTGCTTGCCCTGTGCTTTATAAAAACCATTTCATGTAATTATACCCAAAGCACTTCCATTGACCTGCAATGGCTTTGTTGTGCATAGTGTGAAAACTTCCTGGCTGGCTGGCCTCTAAGGTCACCTTTACCTTTTAACATTCTATTTGTAAATGATGAATTCTTCAAATTTGTTATGCAACTGTATATACATGTTAAAAGCCTGTAGACGATTCTTAAGGATTTTAAACATCTTATTATTTTAATTGAAAACATGGATGTCCTACTACTAAAAAAGATGTCCTCCCATAGTCCCTAACAAAATTATTTTTTATTTGCCTCTAGGTCTTGTCTATATTCCTTATATATATATTACATAGTTGCATTTATGTGGAATTTTTGTATTTTTTTATTTCACATTTTTTCATACATTTATTTCAATTCTATTTGGCCTTTGTAATAATTATTTTTATAAATTGAATATTATTAACTAAAGCAATCCTAAATGCAGGATTGCATTTAGTAAGTCGTTAACTCAGTATATTGAAATGTGTTAGTCCTCAGAAAAGTGGCAGTAATAATTAATAACAGGTTGAATTTTTAAGAGGAATTTAGAAGTTAGAAGAGAATTGTCCAAAGGAAATTAGATGAGTAGTACTCACTGTATGAATCAAATGTATTATCTGAGCTAAAATCAGAATTATGTTAATATTGCTGAAAGTATACTATGTATTGTGCATTGTCTAAGCATTGTCCATTAGTTTCTCACTTAATCCTCACAACAACCCCTATGAGCAATAGGTAAAATTTTTTTGTAAGTCATTTTACAGAGGAGAAAACTGTAGCTCAGTTTGTTTAGCAATCTGTCCTGAGTTAACTGACTAGATAGTGCTTTATCCTGGAGTCCAATCCAGGTCTGTCTCCCAAGCCTAGACCCTTGCCTCCCATTAAATGAGATGTTTAAAGCCATGCTGTATACCTGAAACTAATATATTGTAAATCAACTATACTTCAATAAAAATATAAAATAAAACTTTAAAAAAAAGAAGTGAAAAAAAGGCAGTTGTCTATGGTGAGGGCAAATTGGTGAAGAGGTATTGCAATTCTATTGCCGTGGCCTTCCCCAGTCCTACTCGTTGTTTTCCTTTTTAAATTATCAGCGTTTAAAATTACATTGAAATTTAGCTTGAAGATTTAAAATATAAATAAAACGTCAAGGAAGACTTTTAATGCAAACCTACTTTAATATAGTTCCATGGTTCATTTTACCATAGGATTAATGAGAATATACAAGTAACAAATTACTCTTTGGGTTAATATTAATTCTGTCTCTTGACCCAGTGAAAAATATCTATTAGATTATATAAATCAAACCCAGTAAGAAAATGACGTATTTAAACTGCCTTCAAACCAGCGTACATAATAGTAATGACTCTAATAGTGTTGCAAAAGAGAGAAAGGTTACAAACAAATGTTGATTATTAATTATTCAAATATTAGCGAAGTCCATTCTGAAGGATCTTGACCTCTATGTAGTACTAACAAATGCATGTAGGAGCAAAGACCAAATATCCATAAAACCAAATATCCATTTTCTTTTTAATGATATTTTTATCTTCATGCCAGTTCACTTAAGAAAGAACATTTTATTTTAAAAGATACAGCACAATATTGGTCTCGTTAGTAACATGTATCTCCTAAAGTAGAGATTACAAATTATGTCCCCAAGTCAAGATGTGGACCACAGACATGTTTTGTCTGGCCCAAGTGGTGTTAGTAATTACTTGTCAACATTTTAAATTTGGGCTTGTGGTAGGCAGAGTAATGGCTCCACAAAGACGTCCATGTCTTATTCCTTAGACTGTGTATATTTCCTTACACAGCATAAGAGACTTTGCAGATATAATTAAGATTATGGACCAGACCTTAAAATAAAGAGTTTAGCCTGGATTGCCCAGGTGAGCCCTATCTAATCACAATAACCCTTAAAAACAAAGAACTTCCTCCAGATGAAAGGCAGAGAGATGTGACAGCAGGGAATACCTGAGGTAGTCAAAGCTTTAGAAAAAACCCTCAACTCATTGCTACAGGAGGGAGGCCACATGGAAAGCACGAGAAAGGATGTGGGCAGCCTCTAGCAGCAAAGACCAGCAAAGAAATAGGGACTTCACTTCTACAACCACAAGGAATTGAATTTGGCCAAATTTGCATGAGCTTGGAAGCCAATTTATCATTAGAAGCTCTGGAAAGTAACTTAAATTTGCTGACGCCTTGATTGTAGCCTTGAGAAACTCTAAGCAGTGGACCCAGTTGAGTTATGCTATAACTGCATTTCTGACCTCCAGAACTGTGGGATAATAAAAGAGTGTTTTAAGTCCCTAAATTTGTGGAGATTTTTTATGGCAGTGAAAGGAAACTAATACTGAGATATTTCACATAGAAATTCATGTGTCTAAGTATATTTTTTGCCACACTGGATTAGAGTTGAGTCGTAGAGGCCCCATTTGGTTGAAACCTGGGACTCTTATTTATACAAGTTATCACCTGGCCCGCTTTACTCATTTGCCCTTTTGACACTTGTGTTTTAAACACTGATCTGTAGGGACTTCCCTGGCAGTCCAGTGGTTAAGACTCCACACTCCCATTGCAGGAGGCATGGGTTTCATCCCTGGTTAGGGAACTAAGATCCCTCATGGTCTAGCCAAAAAAAAAAAAAAAAAAAAAAAAAAATTGGGAATCAAACACCGATCTGAAAGTTAAAAGGGACGCAACTGGATAGGCATGGGTAGCTTGGGGATTTTTCTATCCCTCTTCCAATGACCTTGACTTCAGCAGTCCGAAATTTTGCCTAATATGCTGTTTCACATTAGACACCACTCTGTCCCTCACTTCCATCTCTCTTTGTTTCTTTCTTCATTTTTAATAGAGCTTAGTGGATCCAACAAAGTTGATTGCAGTAGAAACATCATCCTTCGTTTTCACAAATGTTTTTCGGGAACAAATGTCAGCACGTAATTGTTTTATCAAGTTTTACTCGTAGCCTCAGTTGCTGTTGAATTTCCTTCCTCCATTTATTGAACCACATTGGACAGATGTTTTTACTGCAGAATCCAAGTAAAGGCACTGCTCCAATATTTTAAATTTAATTACAGTTGCTACATATAAGGACAGGGCACTAGATTATTTAGAAAGAGTAAATAAATCTTGTTCTTGGTGTAGAATTATTTTGCACTTGAAAGAAACAAGTCTAAACCATGAAACAAACATCTGCTTGAGCAATAGTTAAAGGAATTCCAAGCCCTCCATATTTGTATGCTTCTTGTTCCCATGATTAGAAATTTCAATAAAGCTTGATCATCACTTACATATTCTCATAATACCCCATTATCTCTCTTTTATCACATTCTATAACTGAAATTTAATGTTTATTTATTTAGTAATTTATTTAATCTCCTCTTTTTTTTTTAATTTATTTATTTTTGGCTGCATTGGGTCTTCATCATTGTGCACGGGCTTTCTCTAGTTGCGGTGAGTGGGGGCTACTCTTCTTTGTGGTGTGCGGGCTTCTCACTGGGTGGCTTCTCTTGTTGCGGAGCACAGGCTCTAGGTGCGTGGGCTTCAGTAGTTGTGGTGCACAGGCTCAGTAGTTGTGGCTCGTGGGCTTAGTTGCTCTGCAGCAAGTGAGATCTTCCTGGGCCAGGGCTTGAACCCGTGTCCCCTGCATTGGCAGGTGGATTCTTAACGCTGCACCACCAGGGAAGTCCTAGTCTCTCTTTTCTACTATACATATAAGCTTTCTGGTGGCAAAGTCTCTATATCTTTTTTTTTTTTTTTTTTTTTTTTTTTT
>NW_020837996.1:11905194-11915799 GCF_003676395.1 Aethalodelphis obliquidens
CACGAACCCGTGTCCCCTGCATCGGCAGGTGGACTCTCAACCACTGCGCCACCAGGGAAGCCCCCAAAGTCTCTATGTCTTGATTCCATTTTATATTATTTCAACCTTTCATTAATTCTTTGTTGAATGAAAGATATATTCGTTAGTTATCATTTGTATGGGTGGAATTGGGTGGGCAGTATCTAATTCTGAATCCTAACATTACAAAGCATTAGAGACAAAACATTTAAGTGTAGCATGATTCAGAAACCATTTGTTCAAGTTGAAAGAATTTAAATTCCCACATCTATCCACATTAGGGTAATGCCTTGCCAGAGAACTGAGTCTGTTCCATATCCTGTTAAATAGTAGCCTGATGGTGTCACGTATAGGATGCCAGGAAAGTAAAGGAATAAAAGTAATTAATGATGGCTTACAAGCTGTCTTGTTGTGGGTGCCAAGTATCCAGTAGTCTCTAAACATTGCTCCTCAGAATCTTCAAGTAGTCAGTTTGACTGGTAGTTTGGACTCATTTGACGATCTTTCTTGCTGCTGTTTGCAAAAACTTTGGACCTTTTTCCAGCCTCACTGTGTCTCTGCCATCTTAATTTCTATATGCCTTGAATCTCTGTTGATCTCATATTTTATCTACCAATCTGTTTCATTGGGTTGCAGTTTTGTTTCTTATCTTCCACACAATCTGATGTTGCTCATGACCACATATGTCATTTCATTTTCACCTCAGAGTAGAGCAGCCTACAGCTTGAGACAGATGCTTTTCCTCTAACAAGAGTTCTCAAAGTTAATCCTAGAAGAAGTCAATTTCTAGGGCTTGAAGAACTGCTAATATCCCTCTTCTTCAGGATGGAAAGAACAGTTGAAAAAATGTCACCTAAGAGCTTTTCTCTTAAAATTAATATTCACATATTGATACTGATACATTAATTTTCCAATTTAAAAAATAATGCATATTTATTATAAAATTTAAATAATTGAGATTATAGAAAATTGCTTCTTTTCCTCTACTCCTTACTTAATTCTACTCCCCAGATATAACCATTTTTGATGTTTGGCACATTTCAAGCGTGTTTTTCTTATCCAGGCTCTGAATTTGATCTGATCCAGGGTAGAGCTCAAGTTCTACCATTGCCTTACTGAGTGAAGATAAGCAAGTCACTTAATCTTTCTGAGCTTTAGTTTCTTCATTTTTAATTTTAAAATAGAATTTCTAATGGTACCTACTTAATAGGCTTAATATAAGGATTTAGTGAGGTAATGCACATAAAATGCTGAGGTAATGCACATAAAAAGTTTGGTATTCTTCACAGCAACTGGTATTAATGGGGTATTGCTATTCACTTTCTTTACGACATTTTACTAAAAATATGTTAATGGATATCTTTCCATGTCAATACATAAACATCAAAGTCCTCTTTATAAGTGACCTCAGAATATTCTAATAGATGGATGTACCATGATTTTCCTAATGATGAAAAATTCTCTTAATCTATGTTTCTATTCAAGTTGTTTGATTATTTCTTATAAATGTAAGATTGAGGTCATTAAGAAATCTCCCTAGACCAACCCTCAGTACTTAGCTATTGCCACTCAGAGGCTCTGATGTCCATTACCCACCTGACTGAATTAACTGTGATTCCAATTTAGATGATATCTTATTGAACACTAGTACCAAATTAGGGATTTAAAATGCCTATCAATAAACCCCTTTGGTTACTAACAATTATGAAGTCTGAAGGGAAGACAGTTAACTGGCTAAATTAAACATTGTGTGTTATTTGAAAACATCATTTGATATTATTCCCCAAGAAAAAAGTAAACAGTTTATATCATCTGCCTTCTCTAAATGTCAGAGTTACCATAAAATTTTATGGTAAATTCACATCCACTTTCTAGAGTAATTGCTGATTAGTAGGTATCCATCCAGTTGAATAGGTTATGTTAATACATGTCATTTTATACATACTTGAGCTATAAATTTTATTTATTTATTTTTTTTGCGGTACGCGGGCCTCTCACCGTTGTGGTCTTTCCCATTGCGGAGCACAGGCTCCGGATGCACAGGCTCAGCAGCCATGGCTCACAGGCCCAGCTGCTCCGCGGCATGTGGGATCTTCCCGGACCGGGGCACGAACCCGCGTCCCCTGCATCGGCAGGCGGACTCTCAACCACTGCGCCACTAGGGAAGCCTCTAAATTTTATTTTTTATAAAAATCATTTGAAAGTATGAACTGATATTATCAGGTTTCTGGTTAGATTTAGACCTAGGTAGTGACATAGTAACAGATCTGAAGACTAGAACGTTTCTGGAATCTGTATAGGATGAAACTTCCCTGAGAAGTCTCTTTGCCTAAGGTCAATAAGTAAATACATTTATAAGCAAGAAATTGTACAAATAAATTTATAGGTGAGCAATGATGGGATAAGAGAGAATGGAATTTTGAGTGAAGGAAGCTGTAATTTGCCAAAATAGCAGAATAGCTGCATTTTTGTCACCAGTGGTAGTGTCTTGCCTTTCTTTCTCCTATTGCCTACCTACTCTATTCGTGAAATTATAGGGACCTTAGTTCATTTTTATTATACAGATTTTAAAAGGCAACTTAAACTTCTCTGATAAAGATTAGAGAATGAGTAATTTTCATCTTGAGAATATATTATAGATCTCAGCTTCTAAGTTTATCCTAATTTTAAAGTTTAAAGTCAATTTTTGGATAGCGCAGCAGTTCTAATTAGAGAAATAACAAAGAAAGTATTTTAAAGCTTCAACCAGAAATCCCTGTTCTGGATAAAATGTCAATTTGGATGAAAGAAAATTGTCTTTAATGGTCAATGAAATCCTAAGAGTCAGGGTATTGAGGGAAATATTACAGATTCTCAATGGTTCATTGGCTCTAGAGTCACTTGCCACTGATACTTGGATTGCTGGTTTGTAGCCAAATAGAGATAGCCTCACTTTCTTGTTGTTTTTTTTCCTAAGAAGGCATCTGGAATACTTTCACGGAAAATGTCTCCTAGTATCAAAAATATTACTAACCGACTTTCCGATATCAAAAAGATTACTATAGAATGTAAAGGAATTGTAGAAAAAACCCAACTTTGGCTAACTTAAAGTCTTTAAACTTCCTCATTTTAGAATTTCTTTGTCCAATCACTGCAAGCCAAGTTGTTCCTAGTCTAGGTTTTCCTAGGGCTCTGTATCCTTTCTGGTTCTTTTTGGCTTTTTGTCTTGGTTCAGGCTATGTTTTTCTCCCAGAGACTTAAATTTCTAATGAAGAAAAGTCATGGACTTATCATTTCATTCATTCAGTACATATGTCCTGAATGCCTACCACATACTAGGCACTCTTCTGGGTGTCTGGGAATAAAACAGATAAAGATCCTTATCTTCATGAAGCTTACATTCTTATAACGGAAGAGCAGTAATAAATAATAAACACAATAAATAAGTAAATTACATGGCATGTTGGAAGGTGGTAAGCGTCATGGAGACAAAAGGAAAAAGTAGAGCAAGAACTGGGAATTGAGAGTGTGGGAGGCAGGCTGTAACTTCAAATGTGGTGGCTGGGATGGTCCTCCTTGAAAAGGCGACATATGAGCAAAGATGTGAAAAAGGTGTGAGGTTAGCTGTGTAAATATTGGGGAAGAGCATTCCAGGCAGAGGAAACAGCTGATATGAAGATTTTCAGGTGAGAATGTGCCTGCAACATTCAAGAAACAGCACGGAGGCTACCATAGCTGGCAGAGAGTGAAAGAGGAGGAGAGAGAAGGAGGTGAAGTCAGAGGTGAGGTGAGGCTGCTGTGGCTTTGGAGAGGCTGTAGGCGAGCAGATCACAGAAGGCCTTGAAGTTCCCTTTAAGGAGTTTTGCTTGGACTCTGAGTGAGGAGGCACCTTGGCAAGATTTTGAGCAGAGGAATGCCAGGATCTGCCCCCCCCGTTTCAAAGGGGTCACTCTGGCTGCTGTGCTGAGAATACCTTCTACCTTCTTTTATATCCAGTCTTACGCTGCATTTTAGGATCTAATTTTTTGCATATATCTATAATCTATTTTACCTCTGGGCACTTCACAATATATGGTTAAAAATGTGTTGACTTCTTTATATTTTAAAATAGTGAAGTCAGTCGGAACAATGATAAGTATAATTTCTTATCCCCAAATCCAAATATAAATTGAATAATTTAAGAAAACTTTCTGACTACTTATTACCACTCTTTATTTCAGATGCCTCAGGCAAGTTTTGCAGATTCTACCCTGTTTTTACTGTTCATAATCAACTCCTACTAAGATTTTAGGAGTTAATTAATTCTTAACAGTTTTCTGCAACTTACTCTGAGTACTAGTTTTAACTGATAGATTTTTTTTAAATGCTAGGTGTTTTTTATTAAGAGAATTCATGCAGTAGAATTTTGTGTGACCCCATCTGCTCTTAATTCAGGTCAAAGTTTTATATAAATCCAATCGCCTGGTTTGAAACCCTGCTGCAAAAAAATATTGATTAAGCAAAGGTAAATAGGTCTATTCACAGGTTCCTTGCTTTGACCAGTAGGTTAATTTTTTTCACTCTTTTTCCCCTCTAGTTTTTAATTTTCAGAAGAATTCATACAGAAACAGACCCACTGAAAATATAAGATTGTCTAAAATAGGATTATGATAACTTACAAATGCAGATACAACTTTCTTCAAAGCACAACTTAATACAATCTCACTTTTTATTGCTGGAAACATTATCCTTTTGAGTTATAAAAAATCACTTAAGGTTCAAATTAATGCAAACTTAATTTGATTGCACAGTCTCCCTAGAAAACTGATTTTTGTCCTGAAGCAGTAAACTATATGGCATGGTATAAGTGCTGTGGAATGTTGATGGTATGTGGAATACCCCATGAGTACCTCATGGGCAGTATATATGCCCATGAATACCATTTTTAATACCAACCAATTTGTGTTCAAAGTATCCAATAATATTCTCAGAGTTTTCACAGTATAATAGCTTAATCAGCAACTCTGAACTCCAGTAAACTTACTAACAAGGAATACTAAGGATACTAATGTTGTAGTCTTCAGATGTTTTAAGTATAAGATATGGTCTAATATCTAGAAGAAATAGTTTTAAGAAACTTCTGAGTCACGAGAAATAAAATACAAGTTCAAATGAGCAATGTGATAAGAAGACACATGAACAGCAGTTTCTCAGTTATTTCATTCCAGGTTTCCCCTGCTTTGTGGAATAAAGCTGGCAAAGAAGAAACTAGAGAAAATGACTGTTGTTTCATAATTAGTTTTCATGAGAAAATTTGATGTCTCCTGATAGGTAAATTTCTCAACACACAATGTATTTATTTAACAAATATTTACCATGTTCCTGTCATATTCTAGACATTGTATTAAGTACTGAGGAGATGGTGGTGAATGAGATGTTTGTTCCCCACCTTCGAGGAGGGAGGAAAAGAGAGATTAAAAATAAAGAGACAGATGAGTTAAATAATTGCACATTCTAGTAAGAGCCATGAAGGAAACAAATAAAGGACTTAGGTGGTGATTAAGGAGAAGCTATTTTTGGTAGGGTGGTGAGGGAAAACTTGTCTTTGTCTGGCATCAAACTAAATCCTACAGGAGGAAAACAAACTGGTTACGTGAAGGGGAATGGGCTAAGATATAAGAAGAGGGAAAGGGAAAAGCACGCCAGGCAGAAGAATTAGAGACAGCCTATGCAAAACCCAAAGGAAAAATGAGATTGGTCTATTGCAGGATCAGGGGCTCCTAGAAAAAACTGATCAAGGAGTAGAGCCAGCCAGGGTGAAGATGGAGAGAAGCCGGTGATAAATCATAAAGGGTTTTGCAGAGTGTGGTAAACAGTGTGCACTGGGAATCCAATGGAGGGTTTAATCATAATCATGACAATCTTATTCATATTTTTTAAGTTTATTCTGACTGTTGGAGAGAGAGAATGGATTTTGGTTTGGGTGAAAAAGGAATGGAAGCTGTCTACTGGAATAGTCCAGGCAAGAGCTGACATGGACTTTGACTAGAAAGTAGCGGTAATGATGGGGAGAAGTGAATGTATTCAAGACATTTTAGAGGTGGACTGTTACGACTATTAGGGATTGGATGTTGAGGGTGGGTAGAAAGAAAGGAGGAATCGGGAATTTCTGGTTTTAGCACCTGGATGAATTGTGACACTAGAAGAATAACTTTGAGGGGGCAAATCAAGTCACCCTGATTTTGGACATGTTGAGGTTGAAATGGCTGTAAGACATCTAAGTGAAAATAGGCATATAGATCCACACTTCAGAATAAAAGTATGGGCTAGATTTGAAAGTGTTAGTTTAAAAGAAATAATTGGCTGCCTCAATGGAGGACTTAGTTTGGGCTGCCTTAACAAAATGCCACGGACTGTGGGGCTTAAAAAAGAAACATTTATTTATCAGAGTTCTGGAGGCTGGCAAGATCAAGATCAAGGTGCTGGCTGACTTGGTTCCTGGTAAGAGCTCTATTGCAGATAGCTGCTTTCTCGCTGTTTTCTTACACAGTGGGGAGATCTCTCTCTCTCTCTCTCTCTCATTCACACACACCTCTCATCTCTTTTATAAGGGCACTTATCCCACCATGAGGGCTCCACCCTCCAGACCTTATTTCCTCCCAAATGCCCCACATCCAAACATCATTACATTAGGGATTAGGGCTTCAAAAGTGAATTTGGGGGAGCACCAACATTCAGTTTAGAGCAAGGGTTAAGTTGGCATTTACGTACAGAGATTGCCTCCTTGGAGTGTTGTCTAGCTCCTTCCTGTGACCTTGCAGTTCCAGCTTTACCCTCTAACCTCTCTTCTCTAGGGATCATAGGATTGCTTCCTCCACTGCCCCAAATTCACCTTTGGAGCCGTGACTGACTCAGACCCATACTCTTTGCTTTTACTATACTATTTAATGCTCTGCTTTCTTGAGCCTTCTTTCTTGAGGTAGTGGTGGTATTGAAATATCACATAATTTTCCTATGATATAATAAAAAATGTGGAAAGGTCTTTAAAGACTATTTTATCATAATAACACCCTCACCCTCACCAGCACCCACACCTGTTAATAGATAAGAAAATAAGCAAAGAGAGAGTAAAGCAGTTTCCTCAAGTTCTAATATCTGGTAAGGGTCAAGCAGAGTCTTAAATTCAAGTCAGCTGACACCAGCATCTATATGTTTTTTAAACCTTCAGAATTTTTCTTATTTAGTTTTTGTCTCTGAAATAGGTTTTCACAGATTAATTTAAAATAATGGTTATGTGATATTGAAACAAGTAATCTAAAACATTTGATTTTCTAAGCTCTGCTGTAAGTTAAATTCCTCTTTCCTTTGTATAAGTAAAGGATGCTTTGAGAACTTAAATAAAATCATAATATTTTAGACCTAGAACTCCTTTAGAGATCAATCCTAATTGAGGCCCAGAGAAATTATGTATCTTCCCCAAGGTCATGCAGCTTGCTGGAATAGCCCATGCTGGAAACTTTTCTAAAGTTTAGAGCTTTCCTCCCCAACCTTCTAAAGTAATAAGCAGTAACTTTTATCAAGCTACTCCATGCATAAATTACTGATGATTCATTGTCAGATGTTTAGTCCTATTTTATCAACCTTTTCAGAATATTAATTTTCTTTTCTGTTAGTGACTTGACACAAAGAAGATTTTCAGTTTATATGGCATAAAATGCTCTTTATGCTGGAACATTTGTCAAAATAATTTTGGACTTATTTACTGAACACTTATTCTGTGGACAGTTTGGACAAGAAAATCATTAAACACAAGCTCCTTCCCAAAGGGTTCTTCATAATGGTGAGAGAACATGTAGAGAAGAAGAATATGAAAGGTTTTAATTAGTTATTAAATTTGTTCTTACAGATTATAAGCAGTAGTAGAGTATATCAGAGATGAGTTAGATTAACATGAACTAATTAAGACATGAGAGAAAAGTCAGAACTGAAATAGGTTAAGAATTATACTTTTCGGTAAAAGAGGATGATGCCTGTAAATTTAGGTTTGCAGGTATAATTTACATTAATTTTATTCATCTTTAAATGATTGGTTCAGTGCGATGTATGTCCACCTATCACATTTCAGTGATTCCCTGTTGTTCAAATGTTATCAGACTACCTATCTAGTTAATGCAGCTCAGCTTACTCATCAAAATTTACTTGGAATAAAAATAGCTAATTTAAATGTTATCACATCTAAAATGAAAAATTGGAAGTTTTAAATATTGTGTGTAATTATGCAACTCTCTCACTAATCTTTAAATGTTATCGATCCCTGTTTAATCTAAACCTGGTCTGATTTTGAAGCTAGATTCCTCTGGGGCTCTCTGTCCCTTTTCAGAAGTCAGCCTGTATATCTATTTTTATACTTGTAAAACAACTGTGGGGTATAATGGAAAGTATGCTGGTTGGAAACACATGGCTTCTCATGCAGATTAAATCACTGACTTCCTGTGTGATGGTGAGCAAGTCTCCCAGCATTTTATATCATTTTATAAAATGAGGGGTTATACTCAATATTCCGTAAGAGCATTTCCATGTCTGCAGATTCATGAATATGATAATACCTTTTTCCAACTACACAACATTTTGGTTTCAATTGCTTAATTACAAGGGCAAAAACAAAAATGTATTTATGAGGCTCTTATTCTTTCTCTTGTAGGAATTTGACTAGTCGTTATAAGATACGATTCCCTAGCAAAAGCTTGGCAATTATACTAGTTTGAAACAACTTTTAGGAAATGGGCCTATCCATTTCCACAAACCATAACATTCAAAAACAACAGAATGTTTTGTGAATGTCATTTTCCTGGTTTTAATAATGTACTATGATTTGATATTAACATCGGGGGAAACTGAGTGAAGGCTATATAGTAGCCCTCTTGATAGAAGAAAATTTCACATATCGATGTATGGAAAAGTCATTCTGACTTATACATGATTTAACTTAAACTTTATGCTAACTATCAAAAGAACAGCCTGTTTCGTGGCTTCTTAAACATGCATTGTACATCTGCTTTAACCATTAAAGAAAAAAATGTATTCAAAATTCTAAATGGTTCAGCTGTGGTTCAGGCGCGCAGAATGGAGCTGGGTGGCTACTGTACACATGCTTTCAGACATGTTCCTGCATCACTGAGAACTTGAATTTTCTGAACTCTATTAGACTCAAGGACATCACCAGCTGTTTTCAAAACATTATCTGCTAGCTGCCACTAGCTGCAAACCTATGGTCTCAAGGTCTCCCCTTGAAACGATGCAACCATTTCAGACCCCAACTAATCCTTGCTTAACAAGCACCCCTACTTCTTGCCGGCTCCAGTTAAAATTCTTGACAAACAACTTATGTAATTTTTCAGTTTTTGCCTTTTTAAGCCTCCCCCATTTTGTACTCTGGCAGAACACAGTTCAAGTGCTTCTGAATCTGTATCTCCCAGGCTGTAGTCCTCAGTTGGGCTCAAATAAAACTCTTTTCTATTCCTATTATAGATTGTTTACTTATTATTTTCAATAATACTCTGTACTGTATTTGCAACTTGTACTGAGTCTAAAATTATTGCCCAAAGGTGTTTTTTTTAAAAACATCTTTATTGGAGTATAGTTGCTTTACAATGGGGTGTTAGTTTCTGCTTTATAACAAAGTGAATCAGTTATACATATACATATGTCCCGATATCTCTTCCCTCTTGCATCTCCCTCCCTCCAACCCTCCCTATCCCACCCCTGAAGGTGGTCACAAAGCACCGAGTGGATCTCCCTGTGCTATGCAGCTGCTTCCCACTAGCTATCTATTTTACGTTTGGTAGTGTGTATATGTCCATGCCACTCTTTCACTTTGTCCCAGCTTACCCTTCCCTCTCCACATACGCTAAAGTCCATTCTCTAGTAGGTCTGTGTCTTTATTCTCGTCTTGCCCCTAGGTTCTTCATGACATTTTTTTTTAGATTCCATATATATGTGTTAGCATACGGTATTTTTTTTCTCTTTCTGACATACTTCACTCTGTATGACAGACTCTAGGTCCATCCACCTCACTACAAATAACTCAATTTCATTTCTTTTTATGGCTGAGTAATATTCCATTGTATATATGTGCCACACCTTCTTTATCCATTCATCTGTTGATGGACACTTAGGTTGCTTCCATGTCCTGGCTATTGTAACTAGAGCTGCAATGAACATTTTGGTGCATGACTTTTTGAATTATGGTTTTCTCAGGGGATATGCCCAGTAGTGGGATTGCTGAGTCGTATGGTCATTCTATTTTTAGTTTTTAAGGAACCTCCATACTGTTCTCCATAGTGTATCAATTTACATTCCCACCAACAGTGCAGGAGGGTTCCCTTTTCTCCACACCCTTTCCAGCATTTATTTTTTTTATTTTTTATTTTATTTTTTGCGGTACACGAGCCTCTCACTATTGTGGCCTCTCTCTCACTGTTGTGGCCTCTCCCGTTGCAGAGCACAGGCTCTGGACGCGCAGGCTCAGCGGCCATGGCTCACGGGCCCAGCCGCTCCGCAGCATGTGGGATCTTCCCGGACTGGGGCACAAACCCGTGTCCCCTCCATCAGCAGGCGGACTCTCAACCA